>NC_088876.1:2629956-2779956 GCF_032884065.1 Artemia franciscana
CAGAGAATCAGGTGTTCCAGTTTCTTGGTATCCTGCTTGATGAGAACCTTTCATTCAGAAGCCATGTAGCCATGATTAGGGTTAAGGTCTCACGGAGTTTGGGTATCATTCGAAAACTTAGATATACATTTCCTGGATCTAGAGAGAGAGAGAGAGAGAGATCGGTATATTTAAAAACTATCGTAGCATAACTAAATTCAGTTTTTTAACAAAAATCATACATTTAAACATAAATCACACACTACAACTCGGCATTAAAAACTGATGTGAAAAAAGGCACAAATGAGTTTTGCGTGTCGATTGGTTCGTACTTTAGGGGGTACAAGTTTATTTCGTAATCGAGTTCGGCTATTGGGAGGGGCTGGTTCGGGTAGAAGTGATCGGTGGCTCTTATTGGCTAGGATGAATTTTCCAAATTGGTGAATAAGGTGTTCCAGCCGGACTTTAAGTGGAGATAAATTTAATTTAGTGAGGGCTTGATCGTAGGGTATGCCACGGTCTCGGAGTATAATCCTTGTTGCTCTTTTCTGGACACACTCTATGTCGCGTAATAGGTACGCTGTGCGGATAGCAGATGGACCCCACACCGGGCACGCGTACTCGAGTAACGGGCGAACATAACACGTGTAGGCATGGAGAAGGCTTTTAGTATCACACCCAAAAGGCCTCATTTTGGTAAGTGTCTGAAGGCTTGCATTAGCCTTGTGGACGGTTAAATTAATATGGGCACTGAAACTACAGTCACTAGTGAAAGTTACTCCTAAGATTTTTATTTCGTTCACAATCGGGAAAGGGACTAGAGGCATATCTATATTCCGCTTCAGAGGGTTGAAACGAATTATCTTCGACTTGGCTACGTTAATGGTAAGATCATGACTTGAGCATTCGGTCTTTAGCTGATCAAATAACTGGTCTGAAAACTGCTTTGTTATGATAGTGTTTTCGACCAGGTAAGCGAGCACTATGGATAGATCATCTACAAACTTGTAACGGTCGTCGTGATGGTTAAGCAGGGAATTAATTACAGCCAGGAAAATTATTCCAGCTAATTTTGTGCCATGTGGGGCCCCGCAAGAAGTATCTGACCATGATGAATCCGAATCGTTTCCGTGGAGTGCAAAGACTTTTTGTTTTCGGCCAGTTAAGAAGTCAAGTACAAGGCCAAGGGTGCATCGTTTGGCCCCCCATTTCCTGGAGATTCACGCCTGCAGTCCGGTGGCGGATTAGGTCAAAGGCCTTTCGGAAATCCACTGCGCAAATGTCGACGAAACAGTTACCTTTTTCAAGCCATTGGAGGACGCAGTCAAACATTCGTACTATGTAGATGGTAGTACTACACTTGGGGAGTCCACCGTACTAGAATTTATCAATACGCCCATGAATTTGTTTCAGAAGAAACTTGAGTATAAAGGCCTCAGTTACTTTCGCCAAACAAGGTGTAAGTGAGATAGGGCGGAGATCGTCGCATGCACTAGGGGCGCGCTTTTTTGGAATAATTCTAATATAGGCCCTTTTCCACTGTGACGGGAAAAAGCCAGAAGCAAAACACTCGTTAATGATGCTGGACAGTGGTAATGCTATGAAGGCTGCATATTCACGTAGCAGTTTGGCAGGTACTTCACCAGGGTGTGAAGATGTATTCGGTTTGATCTTCCGTAATTCCGTGTAAACATCAAACTCACTGACTATTATGTTGTTCTCAGGCTCACATTTTTCAAGTATGGTGGACTTTTCATGAGCAGTAATAGTTGGATAGGTAGTACAGATCTTGGTGAAGAATTCACTCACTTCTTCTGCACTGATTAAGGACCCGCCATCATTGCTGATCTTTGCACTGCTGTCAAAAGCTTGGCCGGCCACCTTTTTCACAGCGTTGTGCCACTTTTTGGGGTCTGAAGTAAGTAATTGGGAGGGCATGGTTTCACGACCATACCGAGCTTTGGCTTTCTTTACCAAAGAGACTATTTGATTTCGCAATTTCTTTCCGTTGATTATATCACCACAGGAGTAGAGGCGAGACCGCTCTTTTATTAGTGATTTAATAGCTGGAGATATCCATGGTTTGTCGTATTCACTAACAACAAATGATTTTGTTGTAAAGATCTTTAGGTATTGACTGTATAACGTGGCATTGAAATCGGATACCTTAGTTTCCAAGAGCCCGGTATTGTACACTTCGGGGAAGTCATATGTGCCAATCCATCGACCGTATTCACAGATGGCCGACTCCGTACAAGGACGAACAGTGACACGGGATAGTTTGGGCTTTGGTAAAGACTCTCTTGCTTTCCAAAGAATTGCGTTGTGGTCTGACATACCAACGGGACCAAGAGAAAAGGGAGGGGAGTAAAAATCATCACAATTTGTGAGTATAAGGTCCAATATGCCCCCCAAAGAGTGGGAAGGTATGTGTACTACTTGTTTTAAAGACAAACACGATGATAACCAACTCTTCTTGGTTTGGTTAAAGTCTCCTCCTATAATAAAAGCAGGGTTACTGTATATACTTCTCAGGTGATCAACAGTCGTTTGGAGGTAGAAGACCAAGTCACCCCGGTTTCTTGCACTTTCCGGGTAATATACTGAAGCGACTATAATACAAGAAAAGCGCCGGGAAAGAGATTTAGGTTTGCAAATAGCCCAGATTACTTCATGAACTGGATCAAATAATTCCGGTAATAATTTGCAAGGGATGTCTTTCCGTATGTACAAGGCAACACCTCCACCTAGTCTATGTTCACCTCTATCATTGTGTGTGCTCAGGAAAATTTCGTAGCCTGCCATATGACCTGACAACCTATCAAGATTCCAAGTTTCTGTAACTGCGATAACTGGGATACTATTTTGACGGATGATAACTTCAAATTCTTCCATTTTGTTACACAATGACTGGCAGTTTATAACGAGAAAATTCGGCATTCTATTTTTCGAATTAAAAGTCACTGACCTTAATAGAGGGGGAGGCAGATCACTACTAGTCGAACATACCGGAGCTTGATTGAAGGGAATAAGAGATGGCATATTGGCATTTGTAGAACAGTCTATCTTAACAAGGATACGTTGATGGGGTGAGGTTTTCAGAGCAAGACTAGTTGATCTTAATGAAACGATAACTGGGATCATCAGCTGACCTCGTTTTCCGCCACGCTTGCGGCATCGCTTCGGCTTCTTACGGTTCGACAGGAGCTCTTGGGGCAGTGATCTGTCATCTGGCGTTCTTCCGAGCAAATTTAATGTTACGAGTTTTGCAAAAAAAGATGGCGCCACAGTTAGCTCAGGTGAAAACAGTCCAATTAAGACTTCTTTATCAATGGCATGTCACACACACAAGACTAACTTAATAGTGTTAATAACTATATTATAAATAGTATTCCTTCGTTATATTGCGTGAAACAGATACGATTAAGCTAAACTTAGAATTTTTGCAAAAAAAAGATGGCGCCACAGTTAACTCAGGTGAAAACAGTCCGACTAAGACTACTTTATCATATTTCAATGGCATGGCACACACATTAGACAAACTTAGTAGTGTCAATAATTATATAATAAACAGTATCCTTTCGTCATATTACATGAAACAGGCACAATTAAGCTATACTTAGAAAGGTCTCTGGGACTGCTGCAAAGCGTCAACCAGAGCCATCTATTCATGAAACTTCTTTTTTTCTGTCTTGTCCAGTCATTTGTTTCTTATTGCCCCATTGTATGGATGTCTACTTTTCCGTCTACGCTGCGGTCACTTTCCGTCATGTATAATAAAGCACGGCGTCTGGTTATGGACACCAACCGTTCTTCACCCACACAGCTCTTAAGTCTACGGTCTATTTACATTATTTCTTGTGCTTCTTTTGTCTTTGATCAACTTCACGGCCATCTTCCAAAGTCTCTTCGGAAAACTCCTATGTTTATTTCTGACTCAGCTCCATATAGCCTTCGTTCTTCAAATAATATCCACATTCCGCCTACCCCTACTGTTCGATCAGATTTCAATCCCCACATTGCTTGTCAACAGGTCTGGAATTCGCTACCTTCTTCAGTGCAGAAATGCCACTCGTTTTGGACTTTTAAAAGGATTCTTAAGGATCATTTAATAAAGAATCAAATAGATAAATTAATTTTTTTTTTCTTTTGAGGAGTTGATGGCCCCTGTGTTTTGTTAGTGGTGTGTGGTTTTCCTCTCTGCACTTTGCTCCCGGGCCTCAGGTATGTTCTGTATGTTTTTTTTTCTTTCTTTTTTTCTCCTTCTAGTTGTTGCTTATATTGTATCCCCCATAAATATGTTGCCTGTAAACTGCTATATGTGATTGCCTATATTGAATTTATTGCCTGTATAATTCTTTTTTTTTCTTATCCCCCTTGTATCCCTGGCCATGGAGCCTTCCGAGGGGAATTATGTGTATTGTAATTCGATTTTGAATTGTATTTTGTATTGTCTTCTATTTAATATTAATAAACTTCTCTCTCTCTCTCTCTCTGTTATATTATATTATTATATTATTCATATATAATATCACATATAATATTCATATATTCATATATAATATATTCATATATGATATAATCATATTATATTATTTTTGCGTATTATGTATCATGCTGTATCAAAAAAAAGGAAGAGGAAAAAAAAAACACAACAAAATCTACCTTCTGAAGAGAACCCTGCAAGAGGAGAGTCTTTCTTCCAACTCTTCGAAAGGTTAGATTTTGTTGGGTTTTTTTCTCTCTTTCTTTTTTTTTTGAGCACCGAGGACGACTTGGCGGAGGTCCTTGTGGAAATGTTTGAATAGTTTTCATCTTCATATTTTGCTACTGGCTGACAAAATCTTCGTTTTTTCACCTATTTGATATTTCTCTTTTCATCTACTATTTCCTTTCTTGTTTTCATACGTCATGCATAGCCAGTATGGTCTCAGAACGTATTTAGGAGTTTACTTCTCGTGTGCACTATCTAAGGGGCTCAAATTAGTGTTTTTTAATTTCATTTCAAGACCGATTTCTGAGTCGGAGAAATGTTCCATGGTCGAGGTGGCTTCAATCTGGGTAACAATCCAATACCTGGCTACAGCCCTGCCCACTAGCTCTTTAACTAGGTAACTGATCAGCTAACTCACTACTAGCTAAGATCTTTAATGCAGTAACTAATTTTGAAATTTGACAAATGATTAAACCAAATGGATAGAATATCGTTCCTTGTTTTCCATGTTCTATTATTTTATCTTTCTTTTCTTTTCGTTTTGTTGTGGTATAAAAACTGCTTTCAACTTCATGCTTTAGAAATACCTCGTATTTCAGGGTGATGTAGAACGGAGTAAATTAAACTTGATTCCAAATGCACAAATGGACAGAGAAAAGGGTCACGAGCTCCCCAGCCTTCAAGTCAATTGGCTCCGGGCAGTTTGTTTGCCCCTGTACAAGGTATGAATTATTCTATAGCTCACCTAAGAGGTCAAAAGAACGGTAGTTTTTCCATTACAGTTTTTAGATTTGAGGTACTATCTATTTGAGATAATATCTGTTTGCCTTGAGGTTGTCTACTTACTTTTCTCTTCTTCAGAAAATTCTAATAAACATTATATATGTAAAAAAAACGACATTTTTCTCGAAAACAACTTCATTTTTTCTAAACTGTACCCTGAGATTTTCTAGCCTGAAAAGAATGTCTAGATACGTCAGAGTTTTGAAAAAAAAAATCACTTACAATCTTATTTTCAAAATTCACTTTGAAACACATTTTTCATGAAAGTGAAATTATACAAGATGACAAATGACTCTGTACAGCTAAAGTAAAAGTCGAAGAACGAGCAACA
The DNA here is from genome assembly GCF_032884065.1 of Artemia franciscana. Classification (NCBI taxonomy): domain Eukaryota; kingdom Metazoa; phylum Arthropoda; class Branchiopoda; order Anostraca; family Artemiidae; genus Artemia; species Artemia franciscana. The sequence goes on from NC_088876.1 coordinate 2,635,764, forward strand.
TCCAAATCTACAGTGAATTGCAAACAAAAATCTTGCACAACAAAGTTTGCAGTAAAAAGACAATCGAAACAGCTTAAAGCAAAAGGCATAGAAAAAATATTTGAGGTAATGAAGAACAAAAATGAAGCAATGCAAGATCTGTAGTTAGGAGAAATGTGAGCTTAAGTTTTACAAAAAAAAATCATAGGTGAAAATGACAGACAACGTAATCTGCAATTATGAATTTCTTTATTCAATCAAAATTGCCGAATTGACATGCTATGACTTAAAATCCCACCTTACGACTTAAAACTAAATAGTAACACAATGATTATACTAATGCAAAGTTTATATTTCGATATTTCAGGGGGTATATGCAAAGGATTATGCTAGGTTGTTACTGAATCATATAACAAGGTAATTGAAGTAAGAATATGATTACTGGGGAAATCTGGAAAGAAGTGTTTTTGATATGTATGAAATCATCGAAAAATTATACAAGAGGACGAATGAATACCAACGGATAAAGCAAAAAGCATGGTAAAAATGTCTGAGGTAACGATTAACCAAAATGAAGCACGACGAGATCTGTAGTTAGGAGAAATGTGAACATATGCATAACAAAGAATAATAAGTGAAAATAACAGACAACGTAATTTGCAATTAGGAATTTCTTTATTCAAACAAAATTGCCAAATTGCCACACTATGACTTAAAATGCCACTTTATGACCTAAAACTAAAGATTAACACGATGATTAAACTAATGCATCGTTTAGATTTCGATATTTCAGGGGGTATATGCACAGAAATATGCCATATTGTTACTGAATAATATACCAAAGTAATTGAAACAAAAATATTATTACTGGAAAAAATCTGGAGAACAAGTTTTTTTTGTTGTCTGTGAGGTGATGAAAAATTATACAAGAGGACGAATGATTACGAACACCTAAGTCAAAAAGCATGGAAAAAATATCTGAGGTAAAGATGAGCCGAAATGAAACACAACGAGATCTGCGGTTAGAAGACATGAGACAACAGTCATCACAAGAATATTTGAACAAAAATTATGGACAGCAAAATCTGCGGTTAGGAATATCTTAATCCAATTGAAATTCCTGATTTACCACTCCAGGACTTGAAACACGTAATTTATATTTAGAAGTTTCAGAGTGTATATGCAATGAAACATGGCTGGTTGTTACTGAAATATATAACAAGTTGAGTATAGCAAAAAATAAAATTACTGGGGAAAAGCTGGAAATGAAGACATTCGTATTTAGAACTTCATACAATGTTAGACAAGAGGCTGAATGAATTCGAGCAGCTAAACAAAAAAGTATTGAAAAAATGTCTGAGGTGATGGTGAAAAAAAATAAACTTGTGATTCAAACTGCTGGATTAAGTTTTAAGCTAAATGGATCTCAAACATCATTGTTTTCCCAAGCATATATACAAATCTTATCAACATTTTAAGATGATCACAAGCCAAAGTTGGAGGAAAAGATTAGTACCAATCGCTAAGACTTTAAAGAACGGTGATAGTAAACGGTGATATGTAATGCATTTTTACAATATATTAGCATAAGTTCAGCTAGGTTCTTGTTTGGGTTAGGATGGGTAGGGGTCTCAGTTATTACTTTATGAATGGAATTCGAACAAAAGATTTCATGTCTATTTCTGAGCCCTTTTGCCTGTTCGAATAGTCATTTCCATTAGATAAATCGTCACTGTTACGCCTAAAGGCCGTAACTGACATTTTCAAACTTCTGAAATAACTGCCAAAAAAACGGATGAGTTATTTTCAAAGAAAGAATCATCGGGGTAAGAGAATCAGGTTTCAATCTTCCTGATACACATTACCCAATTGATCCGCCAGTTGAATGAATCACGAGATAATCACGCTTTTCTCCTCCTGATCTATATTATCGTATTAATCCTTCCTATGAACGATTGAGATTCACACAAATCTGGGGAGAATCACGTTTTCATTCTCCTGATCTATGTCCTATTGATCCTACCTTTGAATGCATCACAATCACGAGAGAAACACTTTTCAATCCTCCTGGTCTACATTTCCGTACTAATTCCCCCTTTGAATACATCACAGAATCATGAGAGTCACGGTTTTCGATCCTCCTGATCTCTATCACCCTATTAACCCTTCCTTTGATGGAATCACAGAAATTCAGCTACGACTATGAGTTGTAACTGTGACCAATTGTATTACTCATTTAAATATTTTATAATAAATTATAATTACATGAGAAATGACTTAATAAATAGAACTATTGAAAACATGCTATCTAAACCTATATTAAATTAAAACCGAAAAGCATATACTAAATTTGAAATAAGTTCTTACAAACGAAGAATATTGACGCTAATATTGAACCAAATAATTATATATAGCTCGTGTTTAAAACTAAATAGCACGTGGCAATTCACTTTCCTTAAAACATTCTTTGAAGGTACTTTTTTAATTCAATTCTAAAACTGTTTTTAACGGATTGTTAAATCGATTACATATAAAATGTGAATTGTTGGAATTCACGATTTATAGTTACCGCTTTTTTCTCGAGTTTCGATATAATCTCAAATTTTAAATCCAAGAAGGTAACATTGACTAACAGATAAAATTTAGTTTAGCTCTTTACTTTTTTTTCAAAAAACTTATTTCTGGAATATATATTTTTTAATTAATTGAAACAAATAAGGCCAGTATTTGGTCTATATACTATTTATCTATCAGGATGCAATAGAATGAAACCTGTCTTCTTTTTATTATTCTAGTCAATCGAACGGGTGGTGCCATCTCTATCCAGTATGCGAGAGGCTGTCGAAGAGAATATAGAACATTGGAAACAATTAGTTGAAAATGAACAGGAATATCACTGGGAAGATGATCTCATAGTTGATTTTGAAGTTGATAAACCAATTTAAACCAAAGGTTCAGACATCTTGGAATTCTGTGGAAACCTAATCAATTCCAAAGAGGAAGGGTCAATATTTTTCTAACGATGGACAAACAAGAGGAAGTGCAAATTTTTAAACAATTTTAATTAATCTTTACTATTTTTTGTATATTTTTAGGCATCTTTATCAACCTAAAGGGGGAGTGGACATACTAATCCTTCCCCAAATGGTGTGACGCAGTCTTAACACAACGACGTCTGTTGAGTTGCGCGGTAAATGCAAAAGTATTGGGTTTAAAGATAAAAATGGCCAAATTCTTCCTGTCCTAAGATGATCTCATAGGTAATTTTGAAGTTAATAAAACAATGTAAAACGAAGAATTAAACGTCTTAGAAAACCATAGACACAAAATAACTCCAAAGAAGAGGGAGAAAAGATTTTTCCTATGATAGACAAGATTGGGAGCAGTGAAAATAAAAACACCATAAACACTAAATAAAGCCAGAGAAGAGGGAGAAAAGATTTTTTCCTGTAATAGACAAGCTTGGGAGAAGTGCAAATAAGAACAATATAAACACAAAATTACGCCAAAGAAAAGGGAGAAAACATTTTTCCTATGATATACAAGATTGGGAGAAGTGCAAATAAAAACACCATAAACACTAAATAACGCCAGTGAAGAGGGACAAAAGATTTTTTCAAATAATAGACAAGCTTATAAGAAGTGCAAATAAGAACAATATAAACACAAAATTACGCCAAAGAAGAGGGGGGAAATATTTTTCCTATAATAGACAAGATTGGGAGAAGACACCATAAACACTAAATAATACCAAAGAAGAGGGAGAAAAGATTTCTCCTATGATAGAAAAGATTGGGAGAAGTGCAAATGAAAAACACCATAAACACAAAATAACGCCAAAGAAGAGAAAGAAAAGGTTTTTCCTATGATAGACAAGATTGAAGAAGTGCAAATCAAAAACTATTTGTGACATTTTTTGCAATTTTTTAAATTATCAATTTGACAATTTTTGACAATTAGATATTTGACATTCTGTTTAAATACGGTTTTAAATTTTTGGTCACTGTGGGATAGAGTTTGTTCTTTTACTAAGTTGCGTGTAACGCCACATTAAAAAATAGGATTGAAGAGGTAACGCCTTGAACAGCAAATAATATGAAAATACAGGAAATGATGAATTTACACTATGTTGATATTTAGAAAAAAATATATTTTATTTTGAGAAATTTGTGCAGCGGATAAGACTGATTTTTTCAGCACTGCACACAGGCATCCATATAGGGGAGGGGCACACGGTGCAGCATCCAACACCGAGAACGTTCCAACGTTCTTTACTAAGTTGCGTGTAACGCCACTACAATTATATGGATATCTGCGGTAAAATTTTAAAATAAGAAGCGTGCTTTTAACAATAAGATAAGATAGGACTTTCTAATCTGATATACCTGCTATATATTACTTATAGAAAATTTATTTACCTTATAAAGTCTGATACAAAGATCATCAATGGAACATTTTCCTTTGCATTCTATATCAAAATTTACCCACTTCAAACCCGAAAACCCCAAATGAATACCCTGCTATTTTTGGGGGGAAGGGGGAACGGGAGTTCTCATTGGTTGTCAAAATAGGCAATCACTTATATTCTGCCTACAGGAAGTCTAAATCATCGCGTGTTTTCTATTATAATTTTACAAATATTTTTGAACAGTGAAAAAACATATTTAATTAATTATCGTTAACGATAGTTAACGATTAATATTTGTTACCACTTTCGTTTCCAAGACAAGTGACTGCACAAAATTTCAAACCATTCATATTACTACAAGTGCAGAAGAGACTAAAATTTTAGCCCATTACAGGCATTTTAGGGCCTAAATTTGAGGTTATCTGCCATTCTAGGCTAAAGGTGTAAATCAGGGATATATTAAAGGGAAATCCCAAAAATAAATGCAGGGAACTACATTAAAACAATCATAAATGCTTACTCATCAAATTTTTAAAGGTATACTGCTTCACTCTAACCCCCTTCTGCTTGACAGCCCGCTTTGTATATTTTTAGAAAAAGAAAACTTAAAAAACTTAAAAATTGACATGATCTCTGAACGGCTCGTTATTTCACAGCTGGTAACAATCCATCATTACGTCCATATATGAGTCAATTAACGTGTCCATTATGTAAGTCATATTCTTGCGATAATTCGCGCCTGTAAATACTTATTAGAGAATTTTCCAAATTTTTCGTCTTCAAGAGCACCTTCATGAGGCTAACTTATTGTAAAACCAAGTTATTTTGCTTATATACTTTCACAACTAAATTGAAGTGTGTTTTTTATGCATTCTTTATTGTTCCAGAACTCAATTGTCAATAAGTAATAACATATAATTAATTATCGTTAACGATAGATAAATATTTGTTACTACTTTCGTTTCCAAGACAAGTGACTGCACAAAATTTCAAACCATGTTTATTACTATAAGTGGAGAAGAGACTAAAATGTTAGCCCATTACAGTCATTTCAGGGCCTAAATTTGAGGTTATCTGCCATTCTAAGCTAAAGGTGTAAATCAGGGATATATTAAAGGGAAATCCTAAAAATAAATGGAGGGAACTACGTTAAAAAGATCATAAATGCTTACTCATCAAATTCCTAAAGGCATACTGCTTTACTCTAGCCCCCTTCTGCTTGACATCCCGCTTTATATATTTTCACTATATTCTACGGTAACAAGCCATGAATCCTAATATTTTACAGAAGAAAAGTTTGTTTAGCCAGCGAAGAAGTACTATTGTAAAACGTAATGGAATGTATAAAGTAGGCAGTATATTTTTCCCTCAGGGGTGGGAGAGGGTAAAGTGAAACAATTAGCCCTTAGGAATGAGATGAGTAAAATTTATGGCTGCTGCCCATGCCCTGCACACTTACATAGGTAAGAGGTATAATATTAAAATAATCAATATAATAATATGATAAATAGGTACAAAAATAATGATAATTGAGGTATAAATATAATATAATTGAGATGTAAGGTATAAGAATAATTGAGTGCTGGAGCAAACCTTAGACTTTTTGAGAGAGTTAAGGGATTCTTACGTTTGAGATAGTCAGTGAATTGCCAGTATTTCGTTTTGAAAAGGGCCCATACAAAGAGAAAATAAGATATAACTTATACACTCCGGTTAAATAGAACGCAAAACCTAATTGGTTCTTTTCTATCAAAATTCTTTTGAGCCACATCATTTTTCTTTTTACGTAAAGTCTCTGCTTTTCAATGGTCCGATTAATTTTTGGGTGGCGATCCACTATAGAAAATATATTTTTTAAGAAAATTATATATCAAAACCTAATAATATAATTTTTTTACGTCTCGGAGGGAAGAATTCCAAACCTTTCCTTCACTAATTCATGAAGGATAGTCAACGTATACTAGTTTCTTCCCCCAGTACAATTTTCTAGTTGATGCTTTTAAGTGATAAAAATATTTCGTGCTGTTTCTTTTTTCTTGTTGCGATCTTATCTCAGGTTATATTTTATTGACTTGTTCAGTGTTTAAACATCTGGTTTTTCTGGTGCATATAAATTTTCCGTGTTATTTCTTTTTTCTTGTAGCGACCCTATCTCAGGTTATATTTTATTAACTTGTTCAGTATTTAACCATCTGGTGTTTCTGCTGCATCTGGTGTTTATAAATTGTATTCTGTATTATGTGCTATAAGCTAATATCACAGCCGACCAAAAACCAAAAGAAATTAGATTTATTATGTTTCAGTTAAAACTTAAACTGAAATTCAGTTTATATTTAGTCAACAACATTATTCGTGGTTATAAAGTCTGCCATATCGCTTATTCACTTTTGGAAAACTACTGATTGTTTCACTTTCAACTTGTTCAAAATTCAATTTGTGCCGCATAAAAGCGTGACATTTATTTTTTTAATCAACACTAATTTTAAAAAATCTTCAAATATTTAGGTAAAAAGAAAGATAGAAAAAAAAAAAGATTAGTAATGATAGTTGAAATACCTGTCAGTGGCGTGTTTCGTCAAAATCCTGGAGGGGAGGGGGGGAAGTTGCAGCCAATTTTCCCAAATCAAGAAGAAATGACATTGAAAACTGAAAAATGAGCTATATAGTACCATAAAGGTAAAGATATACTATTGAAAACTGACCTGTTTCAATGGATGCTTCAACTATGCAAGATGCTTCAACTTATCTTAGTTTTGATAAGATTTTTCAAGAAACTAAATTTCAACAGGGGGGAAACAAGGGTCTGGCGGGAGGGGGGTGTCAAACCGAGATCTGGGAGGGGTATTTGCCCCCCTTATTCACAGCAAGTTACGCCCCTGCTACTTGCACGACGTGATGAAAAACTCTGTTCTTCTACATTGTAGTTGCAAAAAAAAGTGTTAGTCAAAGTACCAAGTCCACGATTGAACAAAAGAAGTTAATTTAGAACAAAAATCACGATTTCTGTTTTCAGCAGCTAAAAATAATGTACTTAAGTCATTAAAAAAAAACTGTTCCATAATTTTTTTCTAAGATTGTTTTTATTAACCGTATCTTAAACACTTCAGTGAGGAGAAAAAATAGTTTGTCCCCATTCCCCTAAATTTTCAAGTTCCCTTTTCCACCTCCTCTGAAATAGATGGCTGACTAGCAGAAGCACTACACCTTACACCACTAGCACCAAGATCCACTAAAATTTTGAAAATTAATTTTGAAAAAAAGATTAGTTTTCCATGTTTTATCTATTAAACTCGTACGACCTGCAAAACATTACTGTCCTTCTATAAAGCTTTGAATGAATCAAGATGCACAACGTACATGTAGACAATCAAAATGTTTTGTCGCCCTTTTCTAGAGTGGGACTAATCCCATCTAAGGGATTAGTCCCTACATAACTCCTAGTCACATTCATGCTCTCTTAGTTCTAACTAATGATATAAAAACATATTTTTAACGTGTCTATTATGACCAACGGTTACGAATGTATATGTTAATAGCAAACATACATACTATTACAAGATTAATTTTTCATTTCTTTAATGTTAACTATTACAGGGCCTCAATAGGAATGAAAATCGGGGAAAAGCTTTAAACTTTTATTAACTTCGTCAAAATTGAATCTTCGACTTCTTTTTATGGTGTTGTCTATTATATATGCTTAATCCTTTTTATAGTTCTCAGTGTATTTCCTGTTTATTATGAATAATTACATAAAATATTAAATTAATTCTTCACAGTTATTATTAGTTACGTACGCAATGCCAGGCGAGGGCCGTGTTACCATTTTCCCGGAGTGGGGAGACTGTAAGGAAAAATACAGGGCTGGATATATTAATACCTTGTTAAAATTCACAGTTTCCATTTTAATCTTGAGCAACATTTTAGTCTTATTAAAAAGAACCTGAGCCTGAACTGAAGGAAAAATTCTTAATCTCTAACTACTAAAACGTTAAAACTTCCAACTTCAATTGAAGTACCAAAAATACTTACTATGTTAACTGTTGGTTCAAGAATTTTAGGGTTAATTTCTAAGTTATCGCCACAGGTAATTGTAGAGAACATATTGAACGGCTAATTACAGACACAAAATACTACCTTGACAAAATCTGAAATGCATAACATATATTATGCATATTTAGATTAAGATCATATATTTATTATTTATATGTAAAACTGTCTAAATCAATCAGTAAGCTAAATCAATCATCTAAGCACTGTATTAAATCAATCAGTTTTCCTAACTCTTCACTATTACTAGATATACTTTTCAGCATGAAAAAATACAAAATCGCAAAGAAAAGAAGAACGAGGACGATAAACAGCCACTGAAAAAAATTATCCTCGTTCTTCTTTTCTTTGCGATTTTGTGTTTTGTCATGATAAGCCAGTCTGGTCTAAGAAATTATTTACTTTTCAACATCCTTTAGGAAAGTTTGAGCAATAACACCTCAGGAATAACTTCAAATTTAGTTTGCTTACACCTACTCGGACCGACTCCCCATAGAAAAGTGGGATAAGAATTAGATTGTGGAAATTTTATTTTATTCCAGGGAGTTCCATAGCCTAACTCACAAGTTCACTCGAGCTTCAGGAGTAGTGCGCAGTGTAATACCCACTTTCACCTTTTTATAGCCCATGGAATTAGTACAACTGTCGGCAAAGGGTAGTCCTTCAGATAATCAGCGGACGCGGGCAAACATCTTGACACTGCTAAGGAAGGGACGAGCATAACGGGAAAAGAAAAGAGATAGGTACGCCCTTTCTCAACAGCCAAATGGATGTTGGCTCCGCAGTCAAACGGCCACTTTTCTTTCCTTTCCTTTTACGTGGAAGCTACAGGCCTTTACACCCGAGCCACAACCTGTGATTTCCTCCGTAACAACAATTATTTAAATACTACACTTGCTCTCGTAGCTATTTGGCACCGCAGCCAAACGGCCACTTTTCTTTCTTTTCCTTTTGCGTGGAAGCTACGGGCCTTTATCGCCGGAGCCACAACCTGTGAGTTCTTCCGCAACAACAACTATTTAAATGCTATACTTACTCTTGTGGCTATTTGGCACCGCAGTCAAACGGCCACTTTTCTTTCTTTTCGTTTAGCTACAGGAAAAGAAATACAAGCTACATGCCTAAAAGCTACAGGCCAAAGCTACAGGCCTTTATCTCCGGAGCCACAACATTGAGTTCCTCTGCAACAACAATTATTTAAATGCTATACATGCTCATGTAGCTGTTAATTATATACGGAGTCCCTAGACCTGAATCGAGAAACTTCATTAACAAAAATAAGACACAAAGTAAGAAAACAACGCATTCTACTTGTGAAGTTGTAAGAGAACCGGTTCAGCTTTTTATTCACACAAAGTAACAAGACTAGAATAAAAAATTCACAGGAAATAGTCATTTCAAACAAAACCACAGTAAAAAAATAAAAATTCCACCAGTCATGGTTCTCTGGTTCATGACTACAGACTTCATTTCTTTTTTATTTTAGTGTTTACTAGTAAAAAAAAAGATCCTTCCACAGCCAATGCTGGGGCGCATAGGACGTCATATTGACATTTCAGTAGCTAAAACTTTTTTTGCAGAGACAAACCCAGAGTCCCGTTTTGCCAAACACAGAATCAATTTAATATGTTAAAGCACTATTCTCTCCTAGTTAAGTTGTAATATAATTGGTCTAGTTTTGTGACAGTAACTTGGGCACTCAAAACAAGAAAGGGAAAAGCATGATATGTCTAGTATCGAAAGTAGTGATACGAACAAATGAGTAGGCGATGCGAAAGACAGAATGAAGAAACGAATAGTAATATGAAAGTTGACGAAAATAAGGGTACAAACGAAAAAAATAATTCGAACGAAAGAAAAAACATCAAAATATGATGCGGACACTATCAAACATAATGATACGAAAGAGTGAGCGATGTAAAATTATGAATGAGTTTTATGCACAAGAGAATGAATGGACAAAAAAATTATGTTAACACTAACCAGCATAATGATACGAACAAATGAATAAAGCAAAATAACGAATTCAAACGGAAAAATGAAACAACGAAACTTGCTACGAACGCTTCCGGAGCATGATGAAACGAACGAATGAATGATACTAACAGGGCTGCCAAATTGACACATTTTGTGTCAAAATGACACAATTTGATATTGCATGACACAATGACATATTCAGTCGAAAAGATGACACAATTGAAGAAAATGACACGTTTTTCAATAGAAATGACACATTTTGGTCATCTAGTCTTGTTTTTGAAGTGGTAATAAAAGAAAAGTAAAATTTCAATTTTCTACCTTAAGAAAAGCAACAAATTAACGAAAAGGAATAGCGCCACCAACGGTGGCAGTAGTACACAGACAGTGCGGAATACAGGATGCAGATGCCACTACCATATTTAAAATTTAAACGACGCGAAGAAAATGGCCAGAGGCAGAAAATCAAAATCAAAATGCTGAATATCTGAACTTAATTCGAAAAAGGTCAGAAGAATATTTTGAGGCATACGAAATCGAAGAGTCACATTGATAGGTGCAAAGAAGCAGGAGCTGCATCTACACCCAGTGTGCTGATGTCTGATAGGCAGAAAGACATTGATGTAACCAATGCAGAAATCCACTTATCAGCATAGTTTGCCTCAGAAGACATACCTTTCATTGAAGCCGATACACTTATCCCTATTTTGAAAGCAAGAACACAGGAGTCTGCAGTACTTAAGAGTGTCCAGATGAAACGGACGAAGATCACAGGGATCGTGAAGAATGTTCTTGTCCCATATGAACGGAGGAGACTTTCTCGCGACTTGAGCAAAACCTTTACTCTTTGGTCGTTGATGAAACAACAGATAGAGGAACTGTCAAATCTTTAGTGATTATTGTGAAGTACAAACACCCCGATACTCAAGCAGTCAAAGAAGAATTCTTAGGAATTCTTGAGGTTCATATTGGACAGAAAACTTTAATCATAATCTATTTAAAAAAGCTTGGCTTACCACTGAATCGGATGATCGATATTGGCTTTGACAAGGCTTCTGTTAACACGGGAGCCCGACCAGGACTAGGAACCCTGCTTACTGCTATGTTTGAGAAGTCCTTAAATAAGTGTTTAGGATTATATATAAATGCGTTTTTCAAAAACTAACTCTGTGCAAACGGTGTCCTTCGGTACCATTCCTAAGACAAAGCTGGCAGGCGTACATGATTACAGCTGTTAGTATAACTCTACAGAACTTGTTTTGTTTTCTAAAAAAATTTATAAAATTTTAAAATATGGAAAACCAAGTCCGGGGGGATGGTTGATGATACACTACCTGAGCTGTTCGTTCTTGGATGTACCAGTCATTCTCTTGCCCTAGTTGCTAGTCATGCAAGCAAGCAACTGCCAGAAGGCTTTGAGCCTATGCTGAGAAATTTGATCAACTATTTTGCTAACAGCCCCAAACGTATTGTTGAGCTGAAGGATATTCAACCATTGGCAGAACTGAAGGTACACCAGATGCTTCAAATAGTAAATACTCGGTGGCTTTCGATGGAACAAGAGATTTCTCGTGTTCTTGAGCAATGAAATGCCCTTGTGATGTTTTTCACCAGTTACGGTCTTAAAGATGCATCTGGGGACAAGAGTTCACGAGATAAAGCTGCCAAAATCTTGTCTTGCATGAAGGAGCCCTTGGCTAAAGCATACTTTAATTTCCTTGCATTTAAGCTCAACAAGGTCAATTGCTTGAATTTGGAGTTCCAGAGTAGTGAAACTCGTATTCACAAGCTCTCTTCCAGCTCAAGGGCAACCATGAAGTCTATTATGAAGTCTTTTGTCAAAACTGACATCTTAGAGAATGACGACGCTTTTGTCATACCCATGATCTCAGGCTGTTTCAAGGAAATCTCCGAGATTTCTTGTGGTCCCAATACCGAAATACACTTGCTGAAATAAAAGGATGTAATACCCTTGAATGATCTCAAACAATTTAGGTTGAATTGTCTGAACTTCCTTGTAAAAGTAATCACACAAATGAGGAAAAGAAATGATCATCCCGATCCCACTTTAAAAGCTCTGGCTTGTTTAGACTCAGTGACTGCTTTCAGCGGAAGAGTTGACACTCTATTGGGACTGACTGGTCGGTTCAGCAGCTTACTTGGGAAACATGAAGGTGAAGTGGAAAGGTCAAGGAATGTAATAGAGACTCAATGGATCTTGGTGAGTGAGCACAGGGACAACTTTATCAGAACCATGGGAATTGAAATGTCTCCTTTGATCTTTCGGAAGACGTTATTGAGTACGAAAGATGCCCAAGGCAAGCCACAGTTCGAAGAGCTGTCGAAGAGCATCTGTGTGCTCTCCCTCATTCCAGTGCAGCTGCAGAACGTCAATTTTCAGTTCTATCAAATATAAAAACGAAACTCAGGAACAGTCTACTTCTCGACACGATAGACTCCCTGATGCATGCAAAGCAGCTGGTCTCTCGTACCTCAGGAACCGTGCACGACTGGGAAATTCCTTCCGATATGCGGAAGAATTTTATGGCCTGGTACAAGGAGAAAGAAGAAGAGACCAACGAGCCCTAAATATAATGAGGGTCGAATATACTTGAAGTTCTGGGGAGAGGGGTCTGTGTGTGAGAGGTTACCAAGTTGTTCAGTACTTATACATGACGTCCATCTGTGATTTTAGTACAAATATGCGATTGATTTTGGCTTAGATTTTTCCTCTGCCTCTAGGTCCATTAGAAGTACAACTGTAACGATTAAGACAGGAAGACTACCTAGTAGTATTGTTGGTTCAAGCTAAGTTTCAATGATGGCACAATAAACCCCAACAAGACAGTTGGAACTGTTTTGTCTGGGAACTAAGTTCCGATTACGGAGTCAAAGTAACGTGCTGTACAAAAAAAAGTAGGCACAAAGCATGTTAGAACGAAAAGAAGCGCGTTCAGGCGTTATACATCATTTTTTACGAATTTCCTCTCGACCGAATCCAGGTCTCGGACAAGTCATTTGCTCGCAAACTAAAAAGCTCAAACGCATCTACTGTGGCCTTGTATTTTTCCATTTTTGAAGGTGTCAACTAAAGCTTAGCCGATAAACTCGATTACGTAAATGCATGACGTCATACGAGAAGTCTATTTTTAATGTACGGTCGGAATTGATTGTCCTTAGAACTTTTATAAATGTAAAATTGCCTCGTCGGCCACCCAGACACAGATTCATAGAGTGTAACATTAATTTAATCTGATGTTCCTATTTCTTTCATGACGTCATAAAAACGTCACGATCCCAAGATAATAGGATAAGGTTGAGTTTACTCCTTTTTGAACTGATTTAAAAAATATTATATATTCAAAACTCTAAATAAAGATTTGACAATTAAATATGATACCACTTGTAGCAAAAAAATATGACACTTTTGTGACACATTATGGAATCTGAGATGACACAAAAAGCACATTTTCGGAAAAAATATGACACACTCCTTAAAAAAAATTTGGCAGCCCTGGTTGTTTGTAACTCTACAACACATTTTTTTTTTCATAGACTCATAGATGATGGAACTATCGACAGAGGAACAAAAATTACTGGATGATCCACAGAATGAATTCAAAAATCGTTTCACAGGAGAAGATACAGAATTTATGGAGGTCGTACAGAAGAAGCTTTCAGACCCACCTATTGTACAGCATTGGGTGGGTAAAATGACAAATTACTATCAGAACGATAGACGTCGGGGTCAAGATAGATATAATAAATATTTGACTATTAAATATGATTTTATTAAATTGATTTTAATATTAAATTTACTATTTGTAACAAAACAATGAGACACATTTTATGAAACATTATAGAACCTGAGATGACACAAAATGTATATTTTCGGAAAAAAATATGACACGCTCTTTAAGAGAAATTAGTAGCTCTGGATATGAAGCAATGAGTTCATACGAGAGAATGAAACAACAAAATATGACACGAATGTTACCAAATATAAAGAAACTAATGAAAGAATAATGCAAAAGAAAGAATTGAAGCAAAATAATGAAATATCGAACGAATGCTACCGAACGTAATGATGGGAAGGAATGAATCCTGTGGAAGAAAGAATGAATGACACGAACAAAGAATGAAGCGATGCTACCAAACATAATGATATGAACAAATGAATGATACGAAATAATGAATTCGAACGAAAGAATGACATAATAAAATGTGATACGCAAGGCAATGAACATAATGATATGGCCTAATGAATGATTCGAAAGAATGAATGAGGAAATGATACAAATCGGAAGAATGAAAGTACGAAATAATGGTATGAGCACAACAAAACATGTAATATTAACTAATGAATTATACAGAAGAATGAGTGATGTGAAAGAATAAATGAATAATACGAACAAAAGACTAAAAGAACGAAAGAATGATACGAACACTACCGAGCATACTGTTGTTGACAAATAAACGCCCAGAAAGAATGAATGAATGATACGAACAAAACAATGCAAGAAAGAAATAATTATACAAACGCTATAAAAGATAATCATACCAAAAAACTAATAATGCGAAAGAAGGAATGAACAATGCGAACGAAAGAATGATCCAAACAAAACCGGACATAATGAATGAATAAATACTACAATAGAATGAATGAATGACACAAACGAAAGATCAAAAATAGTAAAAATACTGCTAAACTTTGTAATGCGAACAAATGAATGATACGAAAGAATGAATGAATAGTATAAATGGGAAAATGACACAAAGGCTACCAAACAGAATCATACAAACGAAAGAATGACGACACAATGAGAGAAGGGTATAAACATTGAAAATAATACTGACACTAACGCAACCGAGCATAATGATACGAATGAATGAATGATACAAAAGAATGAATGAATTATGCGAACGCTAAGAAAATAATAAAAAATTTAAGGAAGAAGTGAAACTTTTGCCAAACCAATAATACCATAAAAATAAGCAAAGGACGAAATTTAATATGAACATATATTATTGATTTTGAGCGTATATCAGTTGTGTTGTGAATATATCCATGGTTGGTAGCTACTAGTTTTGGTTATAAGAAATGAGTTTAAGAACATTTCGAAAAGTTTATTTTCTTTTATTATTATTCTGCGCTTTTGAAAAGTGTTCTTACAAGAGTCATAAGAATATAGAAACAATAATTTAATAATAATAATAATTTCTCATAATCCACATCACACAAAGATATATAGCTCTCATTGACTATTGAACAAAATAGAGCAAAAACTAAACTAACATGGATATACATAAATCAATTAACCAATTAAGCTAAACACTAATTAATAAACAAGTGAATTACATTATGAGGTGGTGAAATGGGTATAGCGTTAGGTAAATTTCATAATAAGTAATAATGATACAATCAATAAAACAGCCTAATTGCCACTGATCTAGATATGATTTCAGTAATGCCTAGCGGAAGTCCAAGCATTTTTACTCCCGAGTCAATTCTTTTTCTGAGGCGGCAACTCGGTCAAAGACAAAGGTATCGGTTTTCTTCGTCGCTTCAACTAAACAAACATGAGAAGGTTGAAATTAAGGGGTTTCTCACTCGAAATTACGATTAGGCGCAGGTTATCCTTAGCAATTCTTCTTGTAATGATTTATGCAATATAATTTTTTTTATACATTTATTAACCGGCAGTTTGGTGTATGCACGCTACATATTCGCCTAACTCTGTTTAAACCGGTTACAACTAACTAATATTTCATTGAATGACTTAAGAACAATCAGATTGATTAGTTTTATGGTCTAATTTATGCATTCTCACGTGCTCCGATAGCAGCTACATCTATTCTTTTGGGGGGAATTTTTTGACTTCGGAACACAAATATGTAAAGTATTTAAAGGGACTGCAGCCAGCAAGTATATATTATAGAAATAAGTTTCTGATTGTTGAATAGGGTATTTTTGCTCTATTTTCGATACCCCACAACAACAGTGTCAAGTGCAGCAATCTAGAATGCAAACCCGAAACCGGTTTTATTCGAAACCGGATCAAAATATTCCCCAGATGTTATTCTATCTGCTAAAATAAAAACCGCCGAAATCACTAATTCAGGAACGTCAGGCAAACTCCAAATGTTTGACATGGGAGGTATAGAAAGATTCCTTGAGAGCCCGTCCTGTCTTAAGTTCAGATTTAAAGTAGATAATAGCTTATGATTAAAATAGACGATTCTTATTAAACCAAGTATTAAAAAAAGTTTAAAAAAATTATTTAGTGAAAAAAGTTTCGAAATTGATTATGGTTCAAAAACAGTTTAATATCAAGATTAAGAAGGATTCAGATGTCTACCCCTTAAACGTTAGGTTTTATTTTAAATTGAATTAATTTAAGCTCAACAGAAAAGAAAATCTGGAAAACTTTAAATATGGATTCCGTTTGAGCATACTCGGCTCCCTCGGACGGGTAATTATTCCCAGGTAATTCCCCTAGAATTAAGAGTTTCCAGTTGGCGTCTTTTATTTAAAGTAGGTACCACTGTCGCATCCTGAAAGTTGCGTCAGTTGATGCTGTAAGGCCATTTGATACTGTGTTATACTGTAAAGCCAAAAAATGTTTGATTTTACTGAGAATTTTAGAAGTAAAATAATAAAAATTCTATAAGGAATTATTTTGACAATAAAATTCACAATCATTTAAACAATAATAAGCAGTCTAATACAAAAATATTTTCCAGGTATTTCAAAAGAGCCCGGAACTCCTAAAATATGACGAAAAATAAAGCCCCCCATCTTGCTTAGCAAGGTCCCCCATGTTGTTATAATCTTGCATAGATAGCACTTACTTGTCTCTTCTTTTATTCTACACTGGATAATCATGCAGAACGGATAAAAACAGATAAGAGGTTGTCGAAGACAGAAGAATAAGGTATATGAAAACTAAAACTAACTGTCACTTTGAAAATTGGCAGACACCACCATTATCAACGGCGAAATCTGCCAGGTAAATTAATAACAAAGAAAATTACTCAGAGGGAAAAAGCTAAATGAAACCAACAATAATATATATTAAGAAAATGATCAAGATAAATAAAATAAGACTTAAAAGAAGCTAAAAGCTTCCAAAAAAGGCCTCAGAGCTAGAGTAAATCATAAAAGACGAACATTTTAAGTCATTATTCTAGAAACAAAGCAAATATTCTTTTGACTGTGGATACGCCTCCCGTTTACAATTGTAGATATAAATCTATAAAAGGGAACACAAATTAGATAAAAGTTGGCCCTTCCGAGTATATTTTCTTCGAAGATCGACATTGTGACTTGAACACTCACAACCCTCCTCCCACCCCCTGGTACAGTAAACTGGTATGAATAGACATCGAGAATGATCACACAGAGCTTAATATCACCTTGAATATAACTTTTCGAACAACTCTGTAGATGTTTGATACTTATCCAACATTCTTAGACGAACTTCTTCAATTCTTTGATCAAATTTTTCAATATCATTTTCTATTTCCGTTAATTCTTCTTTTAGGGGTGCAATAGTCAAAGCATAAGACCTAGAAGAAAAATTGATGCGGCTTTATTAGTCCAGGCAATTTTCTATGAAAGTAGTCAAAATTTGTTACATTCAGTGTAACTTTCCCATTTCAGCAAGTCATTTCACATTAGACCTAGTCTAACTTAATAATCCATAAATATTACCATAACCATCACAAACTTTTCAAAAATAAAAGTTTGAAATGGAGATAGAGATTTGGGGTTCTGATCAAGGATGAAGGCTAGATAAGAGAATTTTATTTACTTTCACAATTTATTAACTGTCCATCTAGAAACCTTATTTCATTAATTTTTAGTTTTTTTTTATTATTTTTTAAACCCTATTATATTGATTTTTCCATAGCGTAAGAGGTGACATGAAATTCAATATTGAACCAAATCTACTTTTCTGTGCCCAAGTTGCGGACAAAATTTGCTTCCTACGACCACATAACCTATCATAAAGTCTTATGCTGCATGATTGTGACAGGTAATATGTGGTTGTGTGAAAGAACCTTTAAGCTGAAGCAGTCGACATTACAGTCAGCATGGAGGAAAAGGCTTTGAGGTCCAGCTTCCCTACTAACCAACCTGGGAAACACTGCAAATATTTAATTTGGAACACATATCATAATGATGAGCAAAAAAAACAAGAAAATAATACTATATTTAAAAAAACAAATTGAATAAAAAACTTGTTATTCTAATTATTAAAAATATGGGATAGGATGCTGTTATAATTCCATTGATATTTCATTATTCACTGTTTTACATCTTACATAATTATGCTAATTACTATATTAGAATATATCAATAATTCACAATATTAGCTTAAAAGTACGGCTACGCGACAGGCTTGTATATGAATGAGTGAATACATGGCGATGGACTATCAAAAAGAAGAAACAAGAAAAAAAGACTCATTCAAAAATAGGAACAAATATATACAAAACAAAAACTCGAATAAAGGAGACTTTTCAAAAAAGTAAACCACTCCAAGGGTGACAAACCTCTTTTGACGACAATGTTACATATAAATTATCCAGCTGAACGAGTACTCCGTAATATTGTTTCAGTACAGTATTACGGGACCATATCGGAACACTCAGAAGATACTTCGCATAACGAAAAAAATAGTTTTCTTATGTGCCCCTTATCACTTTCATTCAGAATAACTGTGAACGGAGCTAAGTACAAAACATGGGGAAGAACAACAGCATCATACATCTTCGCGAGGAGCTATTTTGTCATATTAGGACAAAACAGCATTAGGACAGCATTAAAGAAGCATGAGCAGCCCGGATTTTCTTTTCAGTTCTAGCCACCAATAACTTTATTGTTGAAGATATTGAATCTCCAATAGGTAGACCTAGGTAAATAAGCTCTTGAGACGGGGCAACGGATGGTCCACCAAGATTAACTGAAGTTGAAGCTAGCTCAGACGGGCAATTAAACAGAAGAACTTGAGATTTCCAAGCGTTAAGATTCAAACAAATCTTTCTAAAATCACTCGAAGTCACATTAAAACTCTCCTCTAGACTAGACACTGACCAACTCAAGTTTAGCAAGTCATCTGCATAATATAATACTGACACATTAATCGCTTTTACAACACATCGGTATGGTATTCTGAGCTGGCAGTGTAGCATTATTATACACCATCGGTGACGCAATTGTTTAATACCTATATACCCAGGGATATCAACCAGGACGATTGACCCCTAAATTTTCAGGCTTACCTTTAGGTGGCGACATATAAAACAGCGGACCGACAAAATCAATTGCAACCCCACGCCTAATCAGCTCCAAAATTGCCTGTGAATAAATCAATGAACCAAATGCATCAGTAATATCATACGCACTAACAACAAAAATTTCTCCTTTCCCAGCAAAATCTACCAATGCCGAACAAAGGGATCTCAGCGCAAAAAATCTTCCCCTGTGGGGAATTGAACCCCGGTGTCCCGCGTGATAGGCAGGGATACTGACGACTATACTACCGAGGAATACAGTAATCCTCATTATTACTTATGTTCGAACTGCAGACAATGCACTATCACATGTTCTACTTTTGTCTGGATTTGGATGCGTGTATTTTTAATCTTCTTTTGATGCATTTTTCTAATATCTTTTTACAGCGAGCTGACATCTGCTCTTCCTCTGACCTCTCCTTTGAGACGAACTAAGATATGCTTGTCAAACAACAATGTACAATAATAAAAATGCAAAACGCACATATACAATCATCGGCAAACAAAAACATGTATAAGCTAACACAAATGCATACTAGATCTACGTTGCATGAGCAGCGTGAGGTGTTGCAGCAACCTTTGTTCGGCTTCGCCGAGCAAAGTTTTGCGAGAGCAACACTTTGGTTTTGTTTACTCGCTTCTATTAAACGCTGAACATGTTAATCTGAAAGGATCTTAAAATAAATACTAGGTACACCAACTCGCAGAAGTTGCAAACCCCTCATTGCAACTAGCAAAAGTTGCGAACCCCTCATCGCTGAAGATGATTGTAGCCTAACGGCTGATTATTACTTACAAGTCCCCTACAAGTCTTACCACTGGAACCAAATTAGTCTTACCATCAAATACACCAGAAAGAAATAATAGGTACACTAACTAGCAAAAATTGCGAACCCCTCATTACCGAAGATAATTATAAGCTAACAGTCGCCTGTTTCTTAAAACTCACATGTATATCTCACAATTGGTATCGGCCTATTTTTGGTTTCAATGTGTACCTTACTACTGAAACTGTCAACCACTTTAAACTTTCAAACTGATATATCTCATGAAGGAATTTTTCTACCAAAAAATGGATGATATATATTTTATTCAGCTCATCAAGAGCTATTGACTGCCGTCGAAAAAATATCTATCTGTCTTAGTTCAAAAGTTGACTTTTTTGCCGTAGGCCAATTTCTAACGTCATCACTTAGAAAGGAGCAAAAGATAAACTCTAATTTCTTTAGCAATGAGAGGACTTTCAAAGTTTAAGAGGCACATCTGATACCATTTCTCTACTGCAATCCCAAGTGCAAAATATCGAATGATAATCTCAGCTGAAATCACGAACAGAAATTGGTAGAAACAATAGAATTTTGGCCCCAGGCAAGAGTTCTACGAAGCTTTCCAAAATGCAAAGTCATATTCATCAATCCGGCCTAAGGTCCACACTTTCCGTAAAAACCGCAGAGGTTAGAATCTTATCACTTTCCAGGAATAAGCTGAAATCAGGGTGCTAGGAACAAAAAAAAGTGTTGCTTTCGCAACACAAATATATGTAGAATGATATAGATTTGCTAGAGCCATCTAACATTTGGAGATTTTGCATTTCTTTTTAGCCTGCCCTAAACTGCTGCATACTTGTGCTTGTTGGTACTATAGAATGTAGGAGAGGGTTTAAAAAGCATGATTCTGTGCCAGGAGGCCTACTACCTGATACTCAACAAGTCTACCTAGTTGACCTAACCTACCAAGATATTTCGTAAACTGATTGGCCTCAGTACTAATTAGATTTTCACTTAAAATAATTTTTGAAAACTGAAAAAGACTGATTAATTTCCAATTCAAGAAAATTTTCAGCTTCACTTTCAAGGAATTATTCCAAAAATATTGCAGCAATAATATTTATTCAACGATTTATATTTATTTACTTATTATAGTTATTTACATTTTTATTGCTGAGTAATTAATTAAAAAAATATCCGAACCATTAAATTTTACTATAAATTTTCCATTTATCTTTCTACTAAGTCACCTGACACCACACTGACATGTTATCCACTTATACTATTCGAATCCTTCTTCTTTTTCAGAATCTTCTCCATTAGTCCAGAAATCCCTTTTCTTCAGTTCTATTCAGATCCTGTTCTTCTTATTCTTCAGAATCTCTTTCTTTAATCCAAGAATTCTTCTTCTTCAGCTTTATCCAAATCTCTTTTCGTCTTCTCTTGATTCATCTTCTTTTATAAAAAATCCTTCTTAAATCTATTAAATCTATTTGAATTCTTTTTCTTCTTCTTCTTCGAATGTTCTTCTTTAATCCAAGAATCTAACATCTATTTGATAAAGTTAATTTTTTTTCAATAAAGTTTTATTTCAGTTTTATTTTGTATTTAAAAAAAAAATTATAGATAATACAAATCTGGCCCCACCCTCGTCCAACCTGTCAACCATACATAAATACCGATATTGCCTCTCAATTGGATATACAGGTCGGTAGATCGAAGAAAATGAGATACAAAAAGATGAGAAAAGAATATGTCACCAGCTTCAGGCCATTAAGCAGAGATGGTGGCTTTGGGCAACCACTTCGGTAAGCAGAGGTGGCTCGCCCTAAATATGAAAATTTAAATGATTTTCACGTATTCCTTATATTCTCTAAATTCATTCTGTTTTTTCTATAAAATAGTTAGAATTCTATCGTAAAGTTGTTTGATTGGCTTAACAAATTTTAACCGCATTTTATCAGAACTTCGCTTAAAGGCAAAATCTATGTGCGCATAAGATTGCATACCCTTTTTTATTGTTCAGCTCTTCTTCCAGTGCTTCTCTTCTAGTTTTCCACTGTTTTAGTTCCCTTCGCATAAGCTCCGAATCTTCTTGTGCAGTTTCCATAAGTCGTAGTAATGGTCGAAGAGATCGAGTTGCTTCTTGTAAAGAGTTTTGAAGGAGTTCTTTCTCTTTTTTTCTAGCTTCGATTTCAGCTTTTCTGACATCATTCTAGGTGGGAAAAAAAAACAGGTTGAAAACTGTAAAATGACAGAAAAAATACATAAAAAATAAAAGAAAAAGATTTGCTTTTTTCTGATGCAATATTAGAATTAAAAAAAATGGTTAAATAACGACAAAATAGTAGAAACAAATCACACAAAAACTTCGATTCTAACTTTTACTGTCTTTCTAGACCAGAAAAAAGACACATATATAAACAACTTTGATTTCAGCTTTTTTTTTAAAGCCATTCTAAACCGGGAAAAAAGAAGAAAGAAACATAAAACAGGAGAGAGAAAACATGAGAAGAGAAAAAGAACTTCAGCTTTTCTGACGCAAGACACTTTTGACATCCAGATGATAGGACAATAAGGAAAATATGATTGAATCAATGTAAAGAAAAGAAGATGTAAGATAGATCCAGGGAATGTGTGCTTCAGCTTACGTAAGATGCCTAGATTCCTGGCAATCTTAACCTTTAAAGCATTAATGAGGAATTTGTAAGACTAAGTGATTCTGGCAAAGAAAGATCACAAGAACTCGGACATAGACACTTTCACATCTAAGGATAGTACCACGTGACGTATGTATCTTGCCAATACTTGGAAACGATGAAGAAATTCTAGAAAAACCAAAAACTTAGACCTGGAAACGAGCCAAATAGTTCACAATAAACCATGAAAGATGTCTCTCAAATAGAGCAAGAAGATTTTTCTCCAATGAAACTTGATCAAATCCAACCTTAGCTAACGTACTGTCATCAGCAAAGACCACTATGCTATCATCAGAGTTTGACTTGAACCTGGGTTCACCAACCCGGCTGGGATGACTTACCTACTGATGTCAATCTCATCATAAGCGTGTCTTGCTGAAAGACTGATGTTGCTTGTCATACACAACCATCTCGCATGCTCTATATGATGTTGCTGCGGTGTCAAAACCGGTCATTACAGATCATACCTGTCTTTTGGTCATCATTGCTGAGTGGACTTGAATTGCATCTCTCCAGCAGACCACTCTTACAGCATGTCACTGGTCCCTAACACGTTGACAAAACTGCACCATCTTCAACAAAGAGCACAGTAAATCAAGTATGGATCTTAACTTTGCTCCGAAGTGCAAATTAAGGTACTCTATATTTTAGTTAGAACCTCCAAAAACCCTTACACAGGAGTTTTGATGAAAATCCAAAATCATGTCAAAATATGTAACCTACTCAAGGAATTCTGCAAAATTTTGACCTGTTTAGAAAAATTATACCCCTCAAAATTTATGAAAGGTGCCTGAACCTGCTCATTTCCACTAATTTACTGGAAGGAAATCTGCTGAAATTTTTCTCTGAGAATTTACTGTGTCTTGGCTACTCTAGGTCATTCATAATAACTTAAGACCCTTCCCTCTGGTGAGGGTCCATGGTCCATGTTCACCAACACAAACTGCAACAAAGTTTTCGAACATACATCTTTAATGTGTAAAAAAGAGCATTGATATAAATAAAAATGAAGGGTCCAAGGATAGAGACTCCATCTTCAACCTAAAAGACATTTATTCGGGTTCTCGGCAATGAAAATCTTCCTATCCGACAGATACAAATGGAACCAAGAGCGAGCAATTCCACGTACTCTAATACGTCCAAGTTTTACTAGAAAATTGTCGTGTGTTATGGCGTCAAATCCCTTCTATACTACAAAAAAGAGCAGCTTGGATTAAACCAGAGTCTAAGGCTGAGTGAAACTAAGGAGCGAAGCAAAAACATGCTCAGTCGAGTGACTGGTCCAAAACCTAAATTGAAATTTATAAAGAAACTATTTTGCATCAAAGAAGCTTTTAAGTCTAGAAAACACGGCCTTTCAAAAATCTTGCTGAACACTGACAGGAGAGAGATAGGTCTATAGTTTGAAAGATAACTCCTTGAGTCAACTTTAAACAGGACTATTACTCTTGCCCTTTTGATTGAAGATGAGAAAATACCAAGATCAAAAGAAGCTTAAACAAGCTCAGTTAAGGCCGAGACAATTGCTGGTAAAATAAACTTGATAACCTTAGTAGGGATAGCATCTGGGCCTCACGACGAAGGACCTTGTAGAGAAGAGACAATTCTACAAATTTCGGACTCACTTACAGGCTCAATCTCAATTGACTTTAGACAAGCTTGACCTAAATAGGACTTCTAATCCTGATCAGATCCTGATCAGATCATAATCCTGATCAGATCCTGATCAGATCATAATCCTGATCAGAAGATGCTGGGAAAACAGTTGCTATAGTGGTTCTCCCAAAAGTAGAAAAATAAGACGCTAGTTGACTTTTAACAAAATTTCTGCCAGATACCAGCTGGCCATTAATTAAAATACTTGTTTTAATTAAAATTAAAATTGTAATTTTATTAATTAAATTTTTTTAATCAAATAAATTTAAATTTTAACAAATTAAAATGCTTTCTGGAAAAGCTGATTTGAGCAGGCCAGGTTTAAGAACTTAATTCATAAGTTTCCAGGTTTTCCTAACATCTTTTCTCCAATCAGAGAACTTCCTAAAATAAAAATCAGACTTAGCACGGTGAATAAGTGATTTAAATACGTCCCTGTAACTCTTATATTCACCCTGGTGACGAAGAAGCATTCCATTTTTTCCAAAGATGATTCCTTCTTCTCCAGTTCTTGAGTAAACCGGGAGTCATCCAAGGGTTTAAAAGTCCGATTTTTTTTGCCGACGGCGCAAAAATATTTCCTTCTTCTCCAGTTCTTGAGTAAACCGGGAGTCATCCAAGGGTTTAAAACTCCGATTTTTTTTGCCGACGGCGCAAAGATATTTCCTTCTTCTCCAGTTCTTGAGTAAACCGGGAGTCATCCAAGGGTTTAAAACTCCGATTTTTTTTGCCGACGGCGCAAAGATATTTCCTTCTTCTCCAGTTCTTGAGTAAACCAGGAGTCATCCAAGGGTTTAAAACTCCGATTTTTTTGCCGACGGCGCAAAGATATTTCCTTCTTCTCCAGTTCTTGAGTAAACCGGGAGTCATCCAAGGGTTTAAAACTCCGATTTTTTTTGCCGACGGCGCAAAGATATTTTCTTCTTCTCCAGTTCTTGAGTAAACCGGGAGTCATCCAAGGGTTTAAAACTCCGATTTTTTTTGCCGACGGCGCAAAGATATTTTCTTCTTCTCCAGTTCTTGAGTAAACCGGGAGTCATCCAAGGGTTTAAAACTCCGATTTTTTTGCCGATGGCGCACAGGGTCTCAGGTTTGAAGTACTGCAGGCTTAACTGAATCATAAAACTAATCAAAACGCACATCAAAATCTGGCACACAATCAGACTCATTCCACACTTGTTGAAACAAAAGTAGTTTTGAAATTAGCAGGTTCTTTTCGGAGAAGTGATAAGAAAAACTTATTAATCGAACAGTCCTTCTTTGTCCCATTCGAGGGTTCTCTGTCCTTATCTAATTCGGTACCATTTAAGTCGCCAATTTATTTTATCTCATTTATTAACGATTAAAATTCATTTTTAAAGAGCTAGGCAAATTTCCAAATTTGGCTAAAAAGATATCAAAATGCGCAAAAACTATTGGTGAAGAAAAAAATAATTATAAAAATTAATTAAAATCAACAATTTATTCTTTTTATTTCATTCAATTTATTCAGTCAATAATTTTAGCCAATTTATTTTATGCCATTTATTTACGAATGAAATTCATTTTTAAAGAATTTGGTAAATTTCCGCGCAAAAACATTTATGTGAAGACATAATTAATTATAATATGTCTTATTACATATTATATGTAATGTAATATGTAATAAGAAATCGTAATATAATATCCGAAATCGGATTACATATTATATAATATGTAATATAATATCGAAAGTGTATTAAAATACATTTTCGAATCCTACCACTAGTTTTAAAATTGCGGCCAACTAACTGCAACACAAAACAACCAGAGGCCAACATATCTGTACCTGCTCTTCTTCCACCCCTACTTATTCGGAGCTTTGCTCCTTACTACCTCCCATGAAGCACTTGTAACGTTTAAATCCTTTCTTATGAACAGCCCACCCCAGTTGACAATATCTTACCAGACGTTCGGCCCAAAAGCATAATTTTATGATAGCCAAAATGGCATAGTTGCCAAATGGATAGCAAAAATAACCAAATGGATAACCAAAATAGTCAAATCAATAGCCAAAATGGCTAATACGACATTAGTTCATTAGCCAAAAAAGGTTGTAATTTATTCCTCACTATCGTCAAGGCTAGATAAGAAAACATTAAGGTCATTTTGTACAATTTTGACTGTTTAACCTTGGATGGGGACCCTATATAGCATCGATATTTTGCTCCGCAAGATTTCCAACTGCAATATTTAACGAAAGAAAAGAAAAAGCCCATTAGAGATTGGGAGACTATCGACTTGAGAGCAAAATCGTCCTATTCCGTAAGAGGCCAAAGCTTTAGAGTTCTTCTGTCAGTTAGCATAGTCTTTTCTGTTTTTTCGCATGGTCTATGTGTACACTCCTAATCGGCACCTCACCACCTTTATTGGGGTAAAATTTATCCTACGAGCGAATTGTTAATATAGTTAGTAGCAGAAGAAAAAAACCAAGCTGATACAATTTTTGGAACTTGACTACGAAACATTCAAAAAGAGCGTCAAAAATCTTTCATCTTGTTTTTCTCGGAATGGCTTTACGAGCAGTAGAGTAACTGGTCATAAACTGGCAAATAAAAAAAGTTCAGATAAAATATTTTAAACTACACAAAATTAAAACTTCTAAAAATGTTCCCAGTGGCCAAATTAGTGTCACCTCGCCAAATTAACTGGAAATTCCGAATCTAAAAACTGGGTCCTAGAGAATCTAAAAACAGGGTTTTAATTAGAGACATCCAATACGGCAGTCCCTTCTGTTGTACCAATTCTGGTACAACAGAATTGGTACAAGTTGTTGTACTTCTGTTGTTCTGTTGTACAACGACAAAATACAAACCAAAAGCCTGAGATTACCTCTGTTTCGACGTGTGTTGTGCCAACAAGTTCTTTTTGAGTAGCCAAAATAGTGCTCACTAGTTTCCCGTGATTGCTGCCATCGTTCAAATCTGCATGTTCGGGCAATACAATATCCAAAGGATCCTTAAAGAAAAAACAATCAATAACGACCGAGTAAAACAAATTCAGTTGCTCTCACTCCTTAGGGTACATCTTTTACCCCAAGCTCACGGAAGGGTAATAATGCGGTGGAGCATACCAGACAGCGACACTTTTCAAGATTTTTCAAAAACTATAAAGTTTTTCAGACTGTATCACAATCTCGTCAGTATTGCGAATAAACCGTCAAAACATATAAGCAAGATTCATTAGTTGCGTTTGACAAAGCCAGTCGTCCGGAAAATTCAAATATTTTAGCTTATTTTTTACTGTTTTTTCAACCCCATTTCATTTTTTTAAGAGGTAACCACTAGTTCCCATTTTACGACAGTCACTGCCGCTCAAATTTGCATGTACAGGTAATACAATAGCCAAAGTACCAAAGACACAAAAATGAAACTTGTTTTGCTGCTTCTAGACCCACCTTAGATCTATACTTACCAGACAGTTGCAATTTTCTGGGATTTTTCTTTTGGCTGTTATGTAATTATAAAGTTTTTAGGGCAGTTCCCCATTTTCGTCTGTGTTGCCACTTTTAACCGTCAAAATATATAAGTAACATTAATTAATTATATTTGACAATGGTTTTCGTCCGTAAAATTCAGACTTCGGCAACCTTTTAATTTCCAAAGATAACTATACCGTCAGAGGGAAGCTATCACTTCTTCAGCTGTTTTATGCCATGTTTTGGCTTTATTCTTTGCTGATTTTTCGACCCCGTTTCCTTTTTTTAAAATGGCAACCGCTGCTATCAAAAACTGCATAATTGGATTTGTGAGATTTTTTATTAAAAATTGTATTCCCATATTTTCCTAGTTTTTTTTATAATATATTTGGTTGTACAAGTCCAAACTTAACCAATTCGAAAAATCAGGTTTAATCTCTACCATCCTCGGTACTTCAAAGAGCAACTAAACTTAATACAACTACATACAACCGAAAAATCAAGTTAGTCTCTATTATCCTCGGTACTTCAATGAGCAACCAAACTTAATACAACCAAATACAACCGGTTGTATAACCAAAAAATCCGGTTTTCAGATATTGGTTTCTGAATTCATTTATTCACACTCCTTGGGGTATATCTTAATATGATTGTCTCCGTCATTCAAATCTACAAGTTTGGGCAATATTATATCCAAAGGACCCTTAAAGAAAAACCAATACAATTAAGGCAATGTAAAACAAAATTGGTTACTCGTACTCGTTGGAGCATCCCAACACGCTATTTATCAAAAAGCAACATTATTTGATGGTCAAGGATAGATGACAGTACGGGACAACCAGTCTATGAGAGGGGTGTAAAATAACCAGAAAAACTGAGTTGAAAATTTTTTTGAAGACTGAACGTCATATATCTAGTATTACAAACATATAGTGTCGATAAATTTTATCGTGACCTGAAGCATTTACCCACACGAGTTGATACTGCTATTATTGACAATGAACATCAGCACCAAGCCACCTGAGGCCAACACAGCTCCACACAGTCCTCCTCCATCCCGATCTATTCAACCCCTCCCTCTTTACACCTTATCAGGAAGTTCCCGTTTCCCTTAAATCTTTTCTTATGCCATCTTCCCACCTGTAACAGGGACGATGTGCTTTTCGTTTGGCCTTAGACTGTTCCAAAAGGACAATATTTTGTAATTTGCCACCCTTCATCCACAGAACATGCCCTAGCCATCTCAACCTGTCCTTCGATATAGCCCAAAAAGAAGGATTGAATCATACTTTTTGTACAGTCTACTGTTTGAAAGACGTGTTAGACACAGGAATGCACATGCATTAAACCTACCAGCGTACCTGTAAAGCCTATCAGTTGATACGAATTCAGAACACGCTAGCTAAAATAAACCATATTCTTGACAGCAGAATAAAGGTTGGAGTAAATAAATTTTAGCCGTACTGACCAAGGGGTTGGCACGCAGGAGCGATTGGAGACACTTCCTTTCTGCATGCGGAGGACACACTTTAATTAAGAACTTACCACTAATTAATTAATTTATTGATTAATTTATTAATTAATTTATTAAGGACTTACGATCGGAAAACACTTTCTTTCCGCATGCGGAGGAGACAAAATTTCTTCTGTCCTCCGTGTGGAGGACACTTTCTTTCTGCATGCGGAGGACCCCTTTCCGATGGGGGTATCGAAATCAAATGCAGAGTAAGAGGCTCAATGTTTGGGTAGAGCCGGGACCAATTTAACTCTAGCCTATTGTAGATAGTACAGTATATGTAGGATCAGGCTTGTTATCGCATAAGAAGTCATTCTGGCATGGTGATAATTATGAAAAATCCTGGTGAAGGGGATACGGGGTGTATTGGACAATTCAACTTCTTTTTTTTCAATTAAACACAGAAATATTTCAAAAAAAATAATAAAAACAATTACGTTATAGCGGAATTGATTATTAAGAAACTTCTGGCTATGTAAGTGTGGCCTGTTATTCTATTCAATTTTGTTGTCATTTTTTCATTAATTAATTAGACCAGGGGGGGACTTTCGTTGACGAAGGTCGCAATTGAAGGTCGCAAGGCTAGTCGCATTGAATAAAGAAGGGTAAATACAAATATATTTGTTTTGCTTTATCCCATAGGTGGTTATCCACTGGAGTCAAGTTTTATCCCATTAGTCTGAGAGGTCAGCTAGCAGGATCTCGGGAGTTAAAAAACCAGGAGCTGTGAAGAGTAAGTTCTCCTTTCCAGGAGATATAGTGCTGCATAGAAGTATTAAATATGTATATGTGGATAGGTAGATGTAGCCTATTGTAGATAGTAGTGTGTATGTAGGTTAAGGCTTAATGTTTTTTTTAAAAGAATCAAGAATATCAAAGTAAAACATTTTATGCTCCCTGGACCCATCTAAGGTCTATTCATTCACACTCTAAAACCCCGATTATCTAACATTTATCAATTAATTGTTTCAAGATTGTGAAATTCTAAGGGAAGCTTCATATTTTCATCTGTGTTGCCACATTGAAGAGTGATCTAAACAAGCGAAACTAATTATTTAAATTTGACAAAATCTTTCGTCCGTGCAAATTCCAAAAATTCTCAAAAACAACACACCTTTAAATGAATGCTACCTTCTCAAGGTGTTTAGTGTCATATTTTTGGCTTATTTTTTGCTGACAGAGGTCTGGGATGGGCAGTCCCCCCGCGTCCCATTGCAAATTGTGCCCCTGTCAGGATCTTGGAAGTCTACTTTTCTTTTTCTAAAGTTGGTATTCTGAGCTAAAGTTCTTTTTCCTAGTCCTAGTCCGCATTCCAAGCTCCTGAAAATTTCTTCATTCTGGTGATTTTAGGCGCCAAATAAGACTTATTGCAGTCATAGCGTTGGTGTGGGACCGTCACTCAAGAGGACAGAATCTTTTAAATCAGAAAGTAAATCAGTTTTTATGTTAAACATTAAGTGTTAGTCAACACTTTCCAATTTTGTCCATCAGGTGAACTCTTTACATTCTCGATTCCCAGAGTTGGTAATTCCTAGACAATAAATTTTTGGATCTTAGGAGGGGGCGAGTGGACCTCAAACTTTAAATAGAGGAAAAGGACAGAGGTAAACCAGAAGATACTATGTATCTAGGGTATCAAAATGGTACATGTGCAAAATCTAGGGAGCGAATGATGGGGATTTCCCCTCCCTTTTCCGCCTACAATAATTCAAAATTTGAGGTTCATTTGGCTCCTGAAGTGTCACTGAAAGATTCGAATTGATTTCCCCTTCTATGTTGAAGATATTGAGATACGCTTTTTTGATAACCTTGAACTGCAGTATTTTTGGATATCCCTTGCGATGTAGACGCGACAACTTCAAATTCACATGGGGGCTACTACTGCAAAAAATTTTCGATGGACTGAAGGCCATATTTTTTTCATCCCCTCCCATCTGACTCAAAATTTGAAATCACCTTGTCTGCTAGTCCTAGTTTCTGCAAGCGTCTCCTTTCGAGGACAATTAGTACTGTATGTTACCGATAAAAAAAAAAGAACAGAACTTTTGGTACCAGAAACTCAATTTTGAAATATATATGGTACTTGGATTGTATAAAAAAAAATTACAGCACAAGAACTCGACCAGATGTTTTCAAAATTAAAAAATCATTTATAAAAGTTCTCCTGCATGACCCTTTTTTTTGGCCGAAAAAAATTTTTGATTAGTGTTTTAGAAAAAAAAATAACTTTTTTTTTTTGAACAATCATACAGTATTAATGCTACAGGAGAACAACTGTTTCAGATTCGGAGAGAATTTTATTCAGAGAATCATCAGTAACATAAAGAAAAAAGGAGAAAGAAAAAATGTGAAAAATACGACAAAAGAAGAAAGAGGAAAAACTTTTCTTCAGCCACTTATGAAATATTTATTTATTTTTATTAAAATATTCATATTTATTTATAATAATATTTATTGATTATTATCATTTATTTATTTTTCATTAAAATATGCCTTGAAAAACAGGGCCAATTAGTAACGCACATTCCAAGACAGCTTTTTTAACAAAGCACAAACATATGATTATTTGATTTTTCCTGAATTTCAACATATTCGTCACGGTGCAAGGCTGTGAATGTAGGACTTCCTCTTTTTTATCCCTAAACGTGTACAGAGCCTAAGATCTATTATCGGATGAATAAAATGTCAGATTCTTTTGTCGAATTTTCTCATGAATTTTAGTTTTTAAGAGTACTCTCCTCCACTATATTTAAAAGAAAGAAGGGTAACTACGAAAATTTTGAATCATTGCCTTAAATTTCAGGCATTAATAATTACATTTTTGTTCAGAATAAAATCTACTCTAAATACACAT
The DNA here is from genome assembly GCF_032884065.1 of Artemia franciscana. Classification (NCBI taxonomy): domain Eukaryota; kingdom Metazoa; phylum Arthropoda; class Branchiopoda; order Anostraca; family Artemiidae; genus Artemia; species Artemia franciscana. Next base: position 2,668,403 of record NC_088876.1, read on the forward strand.
TCAAATTCACATGAAGGCTACTACTGCCAAAACATTTAGATGGATTGACGGCCATGTTTTTTTCCTCCCTTACATCTTACTCAAAATTTGAAATACCCTTGTCTGCTAGTCCTAGTTCTAGTTTCCATTCCTAGTTTCAAAACATTCATCGACCAAAATGTTTTTCGTCATTTCCAATATTAACTGTTATTTTATGAGATTCATTATGAAACGATCAAATTAAGTTTTAATTAAGTGTTTTGACGGTAAAATCCAAAATAAGAAAAAAAGAATTTTTTCAATGGACCTATAGGGCTTTAATTTGTTAAAAGATTAATTTTAATAAAAGATTAGAAAATGGTTTGTTTGTCTTTTAATTAAGTTTTAATTTTAATAAAAGATTAGAAATTGGTTTGCTTGTCTTTTAATTAAGTTTGTCGTTTAATTAAGTTTTAATTAAGTGTTTTGAAGATAAAATCCAAAATAGCAATGTTTTAAAGCAGTATATCAAATTAAAATAAGCAATATACCTCTTCTGCTGCTTTTATAAGCCTCTCAACCTCATCCAAGTCTACGCCAATAGCTTCTTCTGCTTCTTTAACCGGTGATTTCTGGATCAAAATTTCTTTTTTCTTTTCTTCAGATGTTAGCCTATAAATATATTAAAATTTTACACACTAATTAACAAAAAATTATAACGAATCTATACTATAAAATATAAAAAAAGGCTCAAATTGCACTGCCGTTCACAGCAATATGGATGTCCCTCAATTTATGCAGATTATTTAGTTTTTAAATATTACCCACTCCTTAGTATACCGGAAAGACGTAAAAATATTTGAGGAAACTTAAAACACAAAATAACACAAGGAAAAAATCATATTAAACTGAAAGAACAAAAAACTTTTGTGGGTCATTTTCAAGGTTACAATATTAATACAGTCAAATCTTAGTAAAGTTAATACAGTCTTACAAAAATTAATATTTTCATGTTTAATCTATATATATTTTTCAGATTTATTTTTACGTAAAAACCGTTATATAGATATTGATCTGTTGAAACAATCAAAACAGTTTATACATTCCTCTTAATGCAGTCAAAACAGTGTCCAGTTGTTGTTGTTTTTTTTGCACCAAAATTATAAAGTAAACTGAGAAAAACATCGGAAAAAAGTTTTTGTTCCTTTCAAAAGTTGCTTAATAATTTGTTTAATAGGCCTATAAGCCTATTTTTCAAGATTTAGTTTAATTTTCAGTTGAATTCAATTACTTAAGCTTCGAGCTTTAATTAAATCTAAGTTTAATGATTTGCTTACTATATTTGTTTAAAATAAATTATTTTAAACAACTTTTTTCGGTAAATTTCGGTGAAACAGACGAATTTAGGCTATAAATTTTTACAATAATGCTTTTAAATCAGTCAAAAAAGTTCTGAAAAGATTATAAAATTAACTGAAAAAAATATCGGAAAGAAGTAATTGTTCCTTCGAGAAATCGTTTTATTATTTGTTTATTGTATATTTTACTATTACCATATTATTATTTGTATTATTTATTATTTGAATAATATCATTATAATTGTATTATTCTACTATATAATCATTATTTTTTTAATAGGCCTATAAGGCTTTTTTTTCAAGATTTAGTTTAATGTTCAGTTGAATTTAATTACTTAAGCTTCGAGCTTTAATTAAATCTAAGTTTAATGATTTGTTTACTATATTTGTTTAAAATAAGTTATTTTAAACAACTTTTTTCGGTAAATTTCGGCGAAACAGACGAATTTAGGTTATAAATTTTAACAATAATGCTTTTAAATCAGTCAAAAAAGTTCTGAAAAGATTATAAAATTAACTGAAAAAAATATCGGAAAGAAGTAATTGTTCCTTCGAGAAACCGTTTTATTATTTGTTTATTGTATATTCTACTATTACCATATTATTATTTGTATTATTTATTATTTGAATAATATCATTATAATTGTATTATTTTACTATATAATCATTGTTTGTTTAATAGGCTTATAAGATTCTATTTATTAAACATTTAATTTAATATAAGGCTAAATTTAATACAATATACAAGATTTAATTCACTACAATATTAATTATTTGTTTAATACTTTTGTTCAAAATAATTTATTTTAAATAACTTATTTCAGAAAAAAACTGAGAGATTTCGATATTAAATTTCAGTAAAAACTAAACCAAACTCCTGGCAGCACTTAATCCCCCCCCCCCTACTGAGAAATGATCCCCTCCTCCGTTTCTTCACTTTTTATGCCGGTAAGCATATGAATGCCATCTTTTATTCATATGCTTACCAATCTTTTTATCTTATCCTTTTATTCACATACAATCTTTTATATTAAAAAGAAACTTCATTTATGCATTAAGAGGGGGTGAATCATTTCACAGCCCTCACACAATTGGCTTAGTCTGAAATATTCCTGGGAATTAAGGAAAATTATAGACTGATTTCTACCCCTTCCCACTACACTTTTTTAGTTTTCATGCGCAAATTAATATTCCCTACAGAATTGTTTCAATACATCTATGGGGCTTTACTTTGTTAAAAGTATAATTTTAATAAAAGATTAGAAATTGGTTTGTTTGTCAATTCAATTTGTTTAAAATGAGTTTTGGTTTTCTAGATACATTTTGTATGTTTTTAGCTGGATTTCAAATGTATCTCAGCAATTTTTCCATTCACGGTTTGGTACTATATTCTTTTCAACTTCATTTTTAGCAAACAATTTTTGTGTGCATTATCTCTTGAAAAATTAATTTTAAAGTATTCAAGGGGTTTTCTAGTACAACTTGCGATTTTAGAAAAATAATCGAAGTTTATCTACCACCCTATAGTCAAACGTGGAAGCAGGAAAGGCCTTCATCCCCACCTCACCCCCCCCCCCAAAAAAAACGTCAATTTTTCTAAAAATCTTCCCAATGATTATATTTTTCATAAAATTTGTCCGTTTTTTTAAAAAAATTTTCGACCTTGTGCCCCTTAAAGAGAAATTACTGCGTTTGGGGCCTTTCTACATGTTTATATGTAGTAATCATTCTTAATTCAGTCTTAATAAGGAAATTTCTGGCGTTAAAGAGAGTACAAATTTAATCAAAGAGACTGAAACCAAATTATCCACCAAAAACTTTTACAACAATAACTAAATAGAATTAACCTAAAATACCCCCAAACTGAAAGGGATAGCTGGTCATCTCACGGTATTGCCATAAGAATCGATCCCAATATGATTTTGCCTTGTTTTTTTTCCTTTTTCCAACGTGGATCCCCCTCGAATGAAATTCCTGTGCTCATACATAGATACATAGCTTATTTCCAATAGTTTTTATTATTTTTCTTAAAATTCTGGCGCTGCAAAGAAGACTCATACATAGATACATAGCTTATTTCCAATAGTTTTTATTATTTTTCTTAAAATTCTGGCGCTGCAAAGAAGACTCATACATAGATACATAGCTTATTTCCAATAGTTTTTATTATTTTTCTTAAAATTCTGGCGCTGCAAAGAAGACTCATACATAGATACATAGCTTATTTCCAATAGTTTTTATTATTTTTCTTAAAATTCTGGCGCTGCAAAGAAGACTCAAACATAGATACATAGCTTATTTCCAATAGTTTTTATTATTTTTCTTAAAATTCTGGCGCTGCAAAGAAGACTCATACATAGATACATAGCTTATTTCCAATAGTTTTTATTATTTTTCTTAAAATTCTGGCGCTGCAAAGAAGACTCATACATAGATACATAGCTTATTTCCAATAGTTTTTATTATTTTTCTTAAAATTCTGGCGCTGCAAAGAAGACTCATACATAGATACATAGCTTATTTCCAATAGTTTTTATTATTTTTCTTAAAATTCTGGCGCTGCAAAGAAGACTCATACATAGATACATAGCTTATTTCCAATAGTTTTCATTATTTTTCTTAGAATTCTGGCGCTGCAAAGAAGACAAGCTGAATTATACAAAGAATTAAATTGAATTATCGCCCAAAATCGCTGATACTGCAGTATCAGCTAAATTCTGTATTCATTTTTTTCATAATCATAACGCAGAAGTGGGGCACTTATGACAGTTTGATCTCAGGTGACTTCGGCAAAGAGAACGTGTAACAAAAACAAAGAGAACGGGTAACAAAAACAAAGAGAAAAAAGAATCTCAAGATGAAGAAAACAAACGCGAGACTACGGCCAGTAGAAGAAAAAGACAAACCAAAACGACCCGGATATTTCGCCTGTATAGAACAATGCGTCTTCAACTCTAAAAAGCTAAATGCCATTAGGCATTTGCGCTGTTTGTTTAAATGGTTTTATTCTTGTTGTAAATAAACATGCATCTATCTATCTATCTAACCTGAAATTAAATAAAATCTAAAACCAAGAAATAAAAACGGGTAATTTATATGATTTGGTTAATCGGCAAATATCCACCACAAATCTCAAACGGAATTTGATTTTTAACATAATGATTCGGCAAGCGCATCAGACTTAAATATGAAAATTCTCCGCAATTCATAATAAACCTTTTTTTTCAAGAATTATTCAAGGCCAAAATCTGGTCTGAAAAAATTAGGCCTAGATCAGTTGGGGAAATCCTGGGTTGGTTGGCTTTAAAACGGTAGAACTATTGGGGACAGAAATAGTTTCCTTTACCCTCCCCTGAATTTTGAGCATCTGAAAAGACATATTTGCTGAAGTTCGAAGTGCTGAAATTTCTGAAAACTTAAATGCAAAAAAGTACCAAGGACAGTGAAAATGAAATCTAATTGTTGGTATCGGTTAAGTGGGAATTTACATAGTCATTTTTACATAGTCATTTTACATAGTCATTTACATAGTCATTTTTACATAGTCATTTTTAGCTGTAAGCCATAACCATATACTAAATGCTTAAAGTACCAAGGACAGTGAAAATGAAATCTAATTGTTGGTATCGGTTAAGTGGGAATTTACATAGTCATTTTTACATAGTCATTTTACATAGTCATTTACATAGTCATTTTTACATAGTCATTTTTAGCTGTAAGCCATAACCATATACTAAATGCTTAAAGTACCAAGGACAGTGAAAATGAAATCTAGTTGCTGGTATCGGTTAAGTGGGAATTTACATAGTCATTTTTACATAGTCATTTTACATAGTTATTTACATAGTCATTTTTACATAGTCATTTTTAGCTGTAAACCATAACCATATACTAAATGCTTAAAGTACCAAGGACAGTGAAAATGAAATCTAATTGTTGGTATCGGTTAAGTGGGAATTTACATAGTCATTTTTACATAGTCATTTTACATAGTCACTTACATAGTCATTTTTAGCTGTAAGTCATAACCATATACTAAATGCTTAAAGTACCAAGGACAGTGAAAATGAAATCTAATTGTTGGTATCGGTTAAGTGGGAATTTACATAGTCATTTTTATATAATCATTTTACATAGTCATTTACATAGTCATTTTTACATAGTCATTTTTAGCTGTAAGCCATAACCATATACTAAATGCTTAAAGTACCAAGGACAGTGAAAATGAAATCTAATTGTTGGTATCAGTTAAGTGGGAATTTACATAGTCATTTTTACATAGTCATTTTACATAATCATTTACATAGTCATTTTTACATAGTCATTTTTAGCTGTAAGCCATAACCATATAATAAATGCTTAAAGTACCAAGGACAGTGAAAATAAGATATGACTGTTTCAATTGGTCAGGTGGAAATTTACATAACCCTACACATCTTAAAAAATTAGGAAAAATCATAAATTTAACTTTTAATGAAAAAGTAGTCCATATACAGTTATGCAGTTTTCGCAGTAGCGGGTGCAAAAATAAAAAATAAACATGGGTAAAAATTAGTAAAAACAAGCTAATAAGCAACACTGACGAAAAAAAATCCCAACTCCACAAGTATTAGGTCTATAACCCTAAGTCCTAATAAATTAGGAAAAATCATAAATTCTATTTTTAATGAGAAAGTTGTCCATATAGGGTTATGCAATTTTCGGCCGATTGCCAGCTTAAGAAGCCATAGGTTTACGCCGTTACAGTTTACAATTTTAATTATCTATTTTCAAGGTTCAGGGTGGCAACATCAACGAAAATGTAATGTTGCCATAAAAAAAAACTTTATATTTAAAAAAAAAATCTTAGAAAACAATATTTTTCAAGTATGAATCAATCTAGAATGGCTCCAGGGGGGGGGGCAACATTTTTTTTATATTGATGCCCTTGCAAGGCCATATCCAGAATATTTGCTTTGATGGATATTTTCGGTAAGGATGAAAAAAAAACTTTTAAAATACATAGAAAATTTTTCAATATGCATTTTTTACGATTTACAACCCATAAAAATTTTCAGGGGTAGTAGGGGTTCAAACCTGGATTCCACCCCCTAGATACAACCTTATGCCCTTAATACTTTCAAACTTTATAAGCTAATGAAGGCAAAGCAAATAACTTCAATCAATTTAAATTATAAATTAATAAAACTAGTTTTACAAAACGGTAAAAAAAATATAGTGACGAGATATCCATTATGTTCAAACTATCTCTTTTTGTTCTTCATATGATACTGACACAACTACAGGTGAACGATTCCATTAAATATATATTAGGTAAATATCAAAGAATCCTTGGCCTTTGCCGATTTACGGCAGGAATTAGGATGATTTAGAACAACAGAACGTAGCAACGTTAAAGAAAAAGCGATACTGGCGTAAAAAGTTTACAATTTTTAACCAAAAGAGTAACCATAGAAAATTACAGTCTTCGGATATGAACTGGTCTAAAATGGGTACAGGGGCAAAAAATCGTGTGATGTCCTTGCTACTTTAAAGACTTGATGGAAGAATACCCAGTCTTTGACTTTTAATAAATTCTGGCCTTTTATCTTCGACATTAAAAGTTTCCCCAAGAGGTAATGGAGATTGTCTGATGTCTTGTCTGATGATTTCCCTTGAGGACTAAATGCCCTTGCTACTTAAAAGAAAAGAGAAATACAAAAAGGAAAGATATACAAAAGGAAAGAAATGCACAAAGGACAACAAAAAAGAAAGCTACCCAGCATCCGGTAGATTTAAATCCATGGATCCTTCGACAGGTTCTGGTTTCGAAATCTGATCTAGAAAATGACTTGATGGAAGAATATCTAGTCTTTGGCTTTCAGTAGATTCTGGCCTTAGAAAGTATGGCTTTTTATCTTCGACACTAAAAATTTCTCTTAGAGGTAATGGGGTGTGGAGTCTTTGCTTTACAGAAACAGGACGATTGGCTGATGATTTCCCTTGAGGACACTAAATGCCCTTGCTACTTTAAAGAAAAGGGAAATACAAAAAGGAAAGATATACAAAAGGAAAGAAGTACAAAAAGGATAACAAAAACGAAAGCTACCCAGCATCCTGTATATTTGAATTCATGGATCTTTCGACAGGTTCTGGTTTCGAAATCTGATCGGGAAAATGACTTAATGGAAGAATAACTAGTCTTTGGCTTTCAATAGATTCTGGTCTTAGAAAGTATGGCTTTTTATCTTAAACACTAAAAATTTCTCCAAGAGGTAATGGGGTCTGCTGTCTTTGCTTTAAAGAAACAGGACCGTTGTCTAATGATTTCCCTTGAGGAGACTAAATGCCTTTGCTATTTTAAAGAAAAGGGAAATACAAAAAGGAATGATATACAAAAGGAAAGAAATACACAAAAGATAACAAAAAGGAAAGCTACCCAGCCTCCGGTATATTAGAATCCATGGATCCTTTGACAGGTTCTGGTTTCGAAATCTGATCCGGAAAACGACTTGATGGAAGAATATCCAGTCTTTGAGTTTCAATATATTCTGGCCGTACAAAGTCTGGCTTTTTATCTTCGACACTAAAAGTTTCTCCAAGAGGTAATGGGGTCCGGAGTCGTTGCTTTGCAGAAACAGGACGATTATCTGATGATTTCCCAGGAGGAGACTAAAAACAGAGAAAAAGAATCCATTATTACATAGAAAAATAAAATAATTTTGAAAATAACTATAAAATTAAATAATTAAAAAAATACAAAATATGAAATAGTTAAACAGAAGTTATAAAAAACAAGAGCTAAGAGCTTATATGGCACTTGTGACGAGGTCGGAAGAGCCAAGAGTCAAGAGCTCATATGGCATGAGCTCTAGCGAAATTCTAAGAATCAATGAATTGATTTAAAAGGAAAATCAAAGGCTTAATTCCAGTCGAGAATTAAAGTAACAGAGCTCTGGGACACGAGGTCCTCTTAAATATCGAATTTCATTAAGATCCGATCACCCGTTCGTAAGTTAAAAATACCTCATTTTTTCTTATTTTTCCAAATTAACCATCCCCCACTCCCCCCCCCCAGATGGTCGAAGCGGGGAAACGACTATTTCTAATTTAGTCCGGTCAGGTCCCTGATACGCCTAACAAATTTCATCGTTCTAGCTTATCTGAAAGTGCCTAAACTAGCAAAACCCCGGACCGACAGACCAACAGAATTTGCGATCGCTATATGTCACTTGGTAAATACCAAGTGCCATAAAAACTATGCTAAAACAAATATAAACAATAATATAAAGACTACAACTGAAAAGCGCTATAACATAAAGGCTATAATAATAATTATATAAATAAATAAACAAATATAAAATATAATGATTAAATAAAGGCAAAAATACAACGGTATAAAGGGCTATGATATAATATAAAGGCTACCTTGGTAAATTTAATGATAAAAAAATAAACACAACATATGTTAATTTAATAGAGGCTATAATAAAACAATACAATAGCTTTATCTATCTTCTATATATATAAAAATAAGTTGTCTGTCTGTCTGTGGATGGATCAGGTGACGTCACCTGAAAAAACTGGATCAGGTGACGTCAAAACTGAAAAAACTAAAAAAAGGCAAAAACTACAAAAAAAACTAAAAACTAATAAAAAAAATAAAAAAGCTAAAAAACTAAAAAAAACTAAAAAAAGGCAAAAACTACAAAAAAAACTAAAAACTAAAAAAAGCTAAAAAACTAAAAAAACTAAAAAAAAGGCAAAAACTACAAAAAAAACTAAAAACTAATAAAAAAATAAAAAAGCTAAAAAACTAAAAAAACTAAAAAAACTAAAAAAAGGTAAAAAACTAAAAAAACTAAAAACTAAAAAAAACTAAAAAAAAAGGAAAAAACTGAAAAATAAGCTAAAATAAAGGTAAAAACCAATAAAAAACTAAAAAAAAAACTGAAAAAACTAAAAAAAGGCAAAAACTACAAAAAAAAACTAAAAACTAATAAAAAAAGTAAAAAAGCTAAAAAACTAAAAAAACTAAAAAAACTAAAAAAAGGTAAAAAACTAAAAAAAATAAAAAATAAAAAAAACTAAAAAAAAGGAAAAAACTGAAAAATAAGCTAAAATAAAGGTAAAAACCAATAAAAAACTAAAAAGAAAAAAAGGAAAAAACTAAAAAAATTTTCATCTAAAAAACTAAAAAAAACTAAAAAAGGTAAAAACTAAAAGAACTAAAAAAGAAAAAAATAAATGACGAAACTCAAAGAGAAAGCGACCAGGACAAACGGAATGTTCGATTAGCAATCAACAAAGCACCGGGACACAGGGAGTATAAATGACGACCAGGACATAAGTAAAAAAAAAAAACTATCTATATATATAAAAATAAGTTGTCTGTGGATCTGTGGATCGTGGATCAGGTGACGTCACCTGAAAAAACTGGATCAGGTGACGTCAAAACTGAAAAAACTAAAAAAAGGCAAAAACTACAAAAAAAACTAAAAACTAATAAAAAAAATAAAAAAGCTAAAAAACTAAAAAAACTAAAAAAAGGCAAAAACTACAAAAAAAAACTAAAAACTAATAAAAAAGCTAAAAAACTAAAAAAACTAAAAAAAAGGCAAAAACTACAAAAAAAACTAAAAACTAATAAAAAAAATAAAAAAGCTAAAAAACTAAAAAAACTAAAAAAACTAAAAAAAGGTAAAAAACTAAAAAAACTAAAAACTAAAAAAAAACTAAAAAAAAGGAAAAAACTGAAAAATAAGCTAAAATAAAGGTAAAAACCAATAAAAAACTAAAAAAAAAACTGAAAAAACTAAAAAAAGGCAAAAACTACAAAAAAACTAAAAACTAATAAAAAAAGTAAAAAAGCTAAAAAACTAAAAAAACTAAAAAAACTAAAAAAAGGTAAAAAACTAAAAAAAAAAATAAAAAATAAAAAAAAACTAAAAAAAAGGAAAAAACTGAAAAATAAGCTAACATAAAGGTAAAAACCAATAAAAAACTAAAAAGAAAAAAAGAAAAAAACTAAAAAAAATTTTCATCTAAAAAACTAAAAAAAAATTAAAAAAGGTAAAAACTAAAAGAACTAAAAAAGAAAAAAATAAATGACGACACTCAAAGAGAAAGCGACCAGGACAAAAGGAATGTTCGATTAGCAATCAACAAAGCACCGGGACACAGGGAGTATAAATGACGACCAGGACATAAGTAAAAAAAAATTAACAAAACTAAAAAGAAGGTAAAAACTACAAAAAAACTAAAAAGAAAAAAAAACTAAAAACTAATAAAAAAACTAAAAAATCTAAAAATCTAAATAAACTAAAAAAGAAAAAAAAAGGAAAAAATAAAGGAGAAAAACAAAACTAAAAAACGAATGTATATACAGACCGGTACACCGGGATACAAATGACGACCGGGACACAGGGAATATAAATGACGACCGGGACACAGGGACACAACTACAACGGGGACACCGGGGGAAACAGGGGGATATAAATGACGACCGGGACAAAAAAACTAAAAAGAAAAAAAAACTAAAAACTAATAAAAAAACTAAAAAATCTAAAAATCTAAATAAGCTAAAAAAGAAAAAAAAGGAAAAAAATAAAGGAGAAAAACAAAACTAAAAAACGAATGTATATACAGACCGGGACACCGGGATACAAATGACGACCGGGACACAGGGAATATAAATGACGACCGGGACACAGGGACACAACTACAACGGGGACACCGGGGGAAACAGGGGGATGTAAATGACGACCGGGACACCGGGACAGGGAATGGTCGATTAGCAATCACCATCAACAAAGCTCAAGGGCAATCATTAGAATCATGAGGTATAGATCTGAATACAGATTGTTTTCCCATGGACCATTATATGTTGCATGTTCAAGAGTCGGTAAACCTGACAATCTATTTATATGCAAAGACAATGGGACAGCAAAGAATGTTGTATATTCGCAAGTTTTACGTAGTTAAAACCATATATATATATATATATATATATATATATATATATATATATATATATATATATATATATATATATATATATATATATATATATCTATATTCACAGGTGGGACATAGGGACACAACTACAATGGCGCGTAACTATTATGGCGCGTAACGACTTACGCGCGCGGGGGGGCTTGGGGGGGCGCGAAGCGCCCCCACCAACTAGGTGTTGGGGTGGCGCGAAGCGCCACCCCAACAGCTAGTAGTTTATAAATATCACTTTGAAAAGTTGTTAACCGGTTTAGCTCCCCCTTCCCGAAATTTTTTTTCCGACTCGTAGAAAACTAAAAAAAACGATTTGTTTGCGTTTTGTAAAGTTTTTGTGGGTAGCCCCCTTTCCCCATCCCCCCGAACAAAAGTCCTAGTTACGGCACTGCCTGAACACAGAACTGATGTGAGTAAACCTGAAGACTAATCCAAAGGACCCCACCATCCACGGAAGTTTAAGCAGAAAAATCCCCTTTTTGGCGGTTTCAGAATGCCCCCCCCCCCTTCAGCTTTGTGCATAATAAATGGACAAAAAGAAGAGGGAGGAAAAAGTGAAAAAAGAGAATCCCTCCTCCTAATAGAAGAGGATGGAAGGGTCAATGGGTTTTTCTAAAAGAGATGGGTGTTAAAAACTTGAGTAATTGCATTATAAGGCACTTTTTCTGGGTAGGGAAATCTAACAATCTCTTGTTGTTAGATTCTTTTTTAGTGTTTTTTTTTCTGATGGCTACTTAGGTGTTTCAGAGACCACACTGCTTGACCGCACACTCTTTGCAGGTTTGAACAATGTTAATAAACTCTTAAGCTTATGCACAAACTTCACATCTTCATCTTCCGTGCAAGAAAAAATCCTCTCTACACTCAAAATATCAGTAGTGGCTGAGGAGATTCCTTCGAGGAAGAGGGGGGATGGTGATACTTCTAAACGTGAGGTTCGAAACCTTAGATTCTTAGACATATTAGCATGTTTTGCCCAAGTTCTTCTAAGAAGAAATGCCGACGTTCCAAAAGACCTTTTCAAATATAATTTACTACCTGGCTACATTTTGATAAAGAACGATTTTGAAATAATGGAGGCTATATTTCAGGCTATAGATATTTTATAATGGAGGCTCGTTATGGTGTTTAGAAAAAGTGTTACCCGGAAATGCGGTATACTTGCTCGATTTGATGGCCTGGACCATTTTCTTTTAAGATGTCAGGGGCTAAAAGAGGTAAGAGGGAGCTTTCTTGGAATGGGTGGTTATAAGCCCCTTTTGTGAATTTTAGTCGACGTAAAAATTAAATATAGTAACAGTGGGAATTTGGTCCGGAAAGGTCTTATTATTCGCAAGTCGAGTTTTATATGATTTAGTTTGTTTGTTGTTTGTTGGTGTATATGTAAGTATACGGCTTGAAAAATGGCTTTAAATACAGTCATTCATATTAGAATATACGGTTTTTTTTGTAGCCTTACTGGAACTTAGCGTTTCTTCTTAAAAACATACAGCCTTATAATCTTTGCACTGTCATTTTTATTTTTATTTCTATCTTGCAATCTAAATAAAGAGAGTAGCTAGTTATTTTACGACACAGCCATAAGGTATAGCTTCTAAACACCGAAAATACAAATGGTTGATTTTCTCAATTATCAAAAACATAAGCAGCGACAAACAAAATCGTGACAGTTTTTCACAAGGCACTTTCTTCTATTTTGTTGGTTGTTTATTTTATAAAGTTAACTGTTGTTTTATAAAGTTTTTGTTTTATATGTTTTATAAAGTTAAGAATTGACTTCTGTATTTAGAGTCAAATAATTTCAAATTCATTACTCTATGCTAAGTATGTCAAAAAAAGTAAACGAAAACTACCTTGCTCGATTCCTCTCTGTTTCCAGTTATGGTCTCACAAAAGTTATTTTCTGGCACAGCTATTTTTCCATTCACTTCCTCTTTATTTTTCTCTTTCTCGCCATTTTTCTGTTCAATCCCACTGCCCGCTTCTGTTTTCACTTCATCCAGGATTTCACAATTTATAGTAGGCTTCACAACGCTATTTTTTCTTTCGTCAATTTTCCGCTCATTACTCAGCAATGGTTTTGACGTTTTGTGGATCTTTATTGGCTTTTCAATTATTACTTTGGGTTTGTTCGAAGCATTCCTAGTTTCTAACACCTTTTTACCTTGGTTCATTTTAATATTCAGGTTCTTTTTCGTATCTGTATCACCTAGCAACACTGTCTTTTTACTGACATTTGTAGATTGCTTCTGTGTCGTCTGATTAGCTATTTTTTCTTCTTTCCGTGGTTTATCTTGTCTTATAAGCTTTTCTTTACTATCGTTCCTATTCTCACCTTTCTTTGCTTTATCTTTAATATCAACCTTATCATTTTCGCCTTTTTCTTTTTTTATTTTTTCTTCGTCTTCCACTATTATGGCTATCGTCGTGTCCTCTTTCCTTCCTATAATCTGAAAAACAATTTCTTATATGGGGCAAATTTTTAAAACAAACATAAAACTCTTTAACACTAAAATATTATACGAAAACTAAAATCAAAACTTAAAAATACTGAGTCTTGATGGAAAAAGAAAGGCTTCTTGCATAATAAACATCTTTTCCCAACCAGGAATTTTCCTAGCAAAATATTTATTACACAAAAGCAATGAGCTCAGGGATGTAACGCAGAGCGTAAAGGCTAGAGGCCCATTACCCCTGCAACCTGAAATTTTAAGATTGTACTATAGTCTACAATTCTCCAAGAGCTTTGCCTATTCTTTTAATTTTTCCATAAGCTTCAAATGCCATGCGTGGCAGAACAAGTGGCGCCATGTGATGTAGCGTAAACGTAGAGAAGAGTTATAATTATTACAATTCTTGAAGCAAACAGACTATCATCTTGTAAGTTTTAAGCAATTTTTTTTTGTGTGTGTCAAATATAAATATAGCTTTTTGTATCAAATTTAAATGTTACATAACAAATATGAGGCCGACTTTTTAGATAAATTGTTTTACCTTAAATGGATGCAACTAATGGAACATCAAATATGTAAGTTTATTTGCTTAGTAATTTCTTTGTTCTTATAAAGCTTGGTATTGGCCAAATTCGGTAAAAACATAATTTGGTAAAAATACAAGTTCCCTAGGAAATCAACATAGACTATTCTTATAGGACACAAACAAAGCTAAATTTAAAAAAATCAAATGCACAGTTTAAAATTAAGTTCCATAAAAGCTGTCTCTTGGTTTTTTCAAACGGCTGTTTAAATGCTACACGAATTTAGCAATTAAACAGGACAGGAGGGGTGGCAATCGAAAGGGTTGCGAACAAATCGACAACTGAAGCTGAACAGAAATCAATATAATTCTGATAAATCAAAAATAATAATTGACCATTTTTACCCGAAAAGTTAGAAATATAGAAGCCTTACCAAAAGAAAAAAAATGCAATTTGGAATTTTTCTCTGACTGAATTAAGTACCCGATATCCGATTATGGTATACACAGACGACTGGTGTGACTTAAAAATAGGCAATGAGGGGGGGGGGTGAATATATGGTAATATTATCAAGGTTAAAAACACGTCACAAAATTCCAAAAATCGAAGCGAAAAAAATAATCGAATTAAAAGATTTGTTCATGAATTGTACAAAACATTGTTTTAGATAAACTTCTCAAAACCTTTCAAAATGTTGAATTCTTTCCAAAAGAAGGGAAATACAACTTGGATTGTCCCTGACTGAATTAAGTATCCGATATTCGGTTAAGGTATATACAGATAACTGGTGGGACTTAAGATAAGGCAGTGGGGGGTGCATATACTATAACATTACCAACATTAAAGACGTGTCATAAAATTCCAAAAATCAAAGCAAAAAAATAATCGAATAAAAGATTTGTCTATGAATAGTACTAAAACATTTTGTATTTTAGATAAGCCTTTCAAAGCTTTGTTAAGAGAAACAACACAATTTTGTTTTAGCTGATTTCCAAACTTATTTGATTGTGTTTTTCTTATTTATTCTTGGAAGGGGGAATATAGGTTTCAGTATATAAGACTAACACAGTTGGATCGTTTTTTTTTTATCTACTGTCTTAAGGGGATTCAATACTTTAAAGAATCACCCTATCTCACTCATTAAAAACACTTTTATTTTGTGTGGGCAAACTGAATTGACTCGGCGGTCTTGCCATGACTTGTAGAGCTTGGAGAAGAAATCAGAACAAATGAAAGACAATATTTTACTGGAACTTAAGTAATCAGTAAGTATAAATCTAAATATATATATATATATATATATATATATATATATATATATATATATATATATATATATATATATATATATATATATATATATATATATATATATATATATATATATATATATATATATATATATATATATATATATATATATTTATATTTATATTTATATATATATTATATATATATATTTATATTTATATTTATATATATATATATATATATATATATATATATATATATATATATATATATATATATATTATATATATATATATATGTATATATATTTATATTTATATATATATATATATATATATATATATATATATATATATATATATATATATATATATTTATATTTATATATTAGGCATTTTTTCTTTATACAGGACAATAGATACCAATTGACCAATTGAGTAGACACAAAACGAAACTATCAGACATTTCACAAAAATGTGGGGGTAAAATAACCAAACTTCCCCATCCCTTAATATAAAAATATATAGCCGAAATTATAGAAGTCCAATGCATTCTGTCACCCGTTATTTGTCTTTGAGGCTATGAAACCGGTTTTCGTATATCGCACGTTATCCTTATTATTCATAGCAAATTATCCTTAGCATACTTTCATCCCCAGACCTACCCTCAGGGGCTGCGTGAGAATGCCAGATGCTATTTGCATAAGTAAAATGCAAAGGCTTTTAGCATAAGCGTTTTCACTGCCTGAAAACACACATGTTTGATCCCATATGAAAAAATATGAAAATCATGACTTAGATACCTAATTAACTAATAAAGCCAAAAAAAAAAAATCAATTTTAAGTGCCTTTTAACGTCAAAAGCACTTGAAAATTCCAACAAATAGTTCTTCAACTTTTTTTCTCGCTTTTCTTTCAAATTTTAAAAATTAGAAAGACCACTTTATGCAAAAAGATAGAGATGTAACCATGGAGCGCAAAACAAGAAAGTTTTACGTTTCATAAGAAACACCAAATATATTTTTTTATTTATTAAAAAAATATTTTTATAAAAAAAAAATTCAATTATAAATGCCTTTTAAAAACAAAAGCGTTCAAAAATTCCAACAAATAGTTCTTGAACTTTTTTTCTCGCTTTTCTTTCAAATTTTAAAAATTATAAAGACCACTTTATACAGAAAGATAGAGATGTAACCATGGAACGCAAGACAAAAAAGTTTTACGTTTCAAAAGAGACACCAAATGTTTTCTATTTTTGTAAAAAAAAACTCAATTATAAATACCTTTTAACGTCAAAAACGTTCAAAAATTCCAACAAATAGTTCTTAAACTTTTTTTTTCTCGCTTTTCTTTCAAATTTTTAAAATCAGAAAGACCACTTTATGCAGAAAGATAAAGATGTAACCATGGAACGCAAAACAAGAAAGTTTTACGTTTCATAAGAAACACCAAATGTTTTTTGTTTTTTTTATTTTTATAAAAAAAATTCAATTATAAATGCCTTTTAAAAACAAAAGCGTTCAAAAATTCCAACAAATAGTTCTTGAACTTTTTTTTATTTGCTTTTCTTTCAAATTTGAAAAATCATAAAGACCACTTTATGCAGAAAGGTAGAGATGTAACCATGGAACGCAAACCAAAGAAGTCTTACGTTTCATGAGAAACGCCGAATGTTTTTTATTTTTATAAAAAAAAAACTAAATTATAAATGCCTTTTAACGTCAAAAGCATTCGAAAATTCCAACAAATAGTTCTTAAACTTGTTTTCTCACTTTTCTTTCAAATTTGAAAAATTAGAAAGAGCACTTTATGCAGAAAGGTTGAGATGTAACTAAGGAACGCAAAACAAAGAAGTTTTCCGTTTCACGAGAAACGCCGAATGTTTAATTATTTTTATATTTTTATAAAAAAAAAACTCAAATATAAATGCCTTTTAACGTCAAAAGAATTCAAAAATTCAGACAAATAGCCCCAAAACTTTTTTTGTTCTCTTTTCTTTCAAAGTTGAAAAATTATAAAAGACCACTTTATGTAGAAAGGTAGAGATGTAACCATGGAACGCAAACCAAAGAGGTTTTACGTTTCATGAGAAACGCCGAATATTTTTTATTTTTATATTTAAAAAAAAAAATTATAAATGCCTTCTAAAGTCAAAAGAATTCACAAATTCCAAGAAATAGTTCTTAAAGTTTTTTTTATTCGCTTTTCTTTCAAATTTTAAAAATCAGGAAGACCACTTTATGCAGGAAGATAGAGATATAACCATGGAACGCAAGACAAAAAAGTTTTACGTTTGAAGAGAGACACCAAATGTTTTTTATTATTATATTTTTATAGAAAAAAAAAACTCAATTATAAATGCCTTTTAACGTCAAAAGCATTCGGAAATTCCAACAAATAGTTCTTAAACTTGTTTTCTCGCTTTTCTTTCAAATTTTAAAAATTAGAAAGACCATATTATGCAGAAAGGTTGAGATGTAACTAAGGAACGCAAAATAAAGAAGTTTTACGTTTCACGAGAAACGCCGAATGTTTTTTTTATTTTTATATTTTTATAAAAAAAAGCTCAATTATAAATGCCTTTTAACTTCAAAAGAATTCGAAAATTCCAACAAATAGTTCTTAAACTTGTTTTTTCGCTTTTCTTTCAAATTTGAAAAATTATAAAGACCACTTTATGCAGAAAGGTAGAGATGTAACAATGGAACGCCAAACAAAGAAGTTTTACGTTTCATGAGAAACGCCGAATATTTTTTATTTTTATATTTTTATAAAAAAAAAACTAAATTATAAATGCCTTTTAACGTCAAAAGAATTCACAAATTCAAACAAATAGCTCCAAAACTTTTTGTTATTCGCTTGTCTTTCAAATTTAAAAAATTATAAAGACCACTTTATGCAGAAAGGTAGAGATGTAACCATGGAACGCAAAACAAAGAAGTTTTACGTTTCATGAGAAACGCCGAATATTATTTATTTTTAT
This sequence comes from Artemia franciscana, assembly GCF_032884065.1. Lineage (NCBI taxonomy): Eukaryota > Metazoa > Arthropoda > Branchiopoda > Anostraca > Artemiidae > Artemia > Artemia franciscana. The sequence goes on from NC_088876.1 coordinate 2,686,916, forward strand.
ATTTTTATAAAAAAAACTAAATTATAAATGCCTTTTAACGTCAAAAGAATTCACAAATTCAAACAAATAGCTCCAAAACTTTTTTTATTCGCTTTTCTTTCAAATTTGAAAAATTATAAAGACCACTTTATGCAGAAAGATAGAGATGTAACCATGGAACGCAAAACAACGAAGTTTTACTTTTCATGAGAAACGCCGAATGTTTTTTATTTTTATATTTTTATAAAAAAAAAAACTAAATTATAAATGCCTTTTAACGTCAAAAGAATTCACAAATTCCAACAAACAGTTCTTAAAGTTTTTTTTTTATTCGCTTTTCTTTCAAATTTGAAAAATTATAAAGACCACTTAATGCAGAAAGGTAGAGATGTAACCATGGAACGCAAAATAGAGATGTTTTACGTTTCATGAGAAACGCCGAATATTTTTTATTTTTATATTTAAAAAAAAACTAAATTATAAATACCTTTTAACGTCAAAAGCATTCACAAATTCCAACAAATGGTTCTTAAACTTTTTTTTTCGTCTTTCATTAAAACTTGCACAATTATAAAGACCACTTTATGCAGAAAGGAAGAGATGTAGCCATGGAACGCAAAACAAAGAAGTTTTACGTTTTATAAGAAACGCCGAATGTTTTCGCATAAGTGAAACAGGAAATTTTGCGTGAAAACGAGCATGTTTGATCCAATGTTAAAATAGAAGTATTATAATTTTAGTGGAAACTCAAAAGGACTTTCTTGGTTTCCTAATATAATAACACAATAAAACAATAAAAAAAAGGGAGCGGAACCTAAAATCTTGGAAAACACTTAGAGTGGAGGGATCAGGATGAAACTTGGTGGGAAAAATAAGCATAAGTCTTAGATACGAGATTGACATAACCGGTACGAATCTGCTCTCTTTGGGGGAGTTTTTTTAATTCTAAAAAATTTAAAATCAGAAAAATTGAGGTATTTTTAACTTACGAGTGGGTGATGGGATCTTAATGAATTTTAATATTTAGAAGGACCTCGTGACTCAGAGCTTTTTATTTTAAATCCCGACCGGCATTATGCCTCTGATTTTCCTTTTAAAGCAATCTATTGATTCTTAGAATTTTGCTAGAGCTCATACCGTATGAGCTCTTGATTATATGAGCTCTGATTTTGGAAAAATCAGAAAAATTGAGGTATTTTTAACTTAAAAACGGGTGACCAGATCTTAATGAAATTTGATATTCAGAAGGAACCCATATCTCAGAGCTCTTATTTAAAATCCCGAACAAATCTTTTGACATTAGGGAAGTTGGAGAGGGAAACTGGAAATCTTGGAAAACGCTTATAAAGTCCTAGATACGTGATTGACGTAACCGGACTGGATCCGCTCTCTTTGGTGGAGTTTGGTGGTGGGGTTCAGTGCTTTGGCGAGTTTGGTGCTTCTAGACATGCTAGGACGACGAAAATTGGTAGGCGTGTCAGGGAGCTGCACAAATTGACTTGATAAAGTTGTTTTCCCCGATTCGACCATCTGGGGGGCTGATGGGAGATGAAAAATCAGAAAAATTGAGGTATTTTTAACTTACGAGTGGGTGATGGGATCTTAATGAATTTTAATATTTAGAAGGACCTCGTGACTCAGAGCTTTTTATTTTAAATCCCGACCGGCATTATGCCTCTGATTTTCCTTTTAAAGCAATCTATTGATTCTTAGAATTTTGCTAGAGCTCATACCGTATGAGCTCTTGGCTCTTTTGACCTCGTCACAAGTGCCATATGAGCTCTTAGCTCTTGTTTTATTATTACTATTCTTAAAATTTGAAAAGTCCTGAAAACTTTTATTCAAAAAGGTATGAACCTAGACATGAAACGCCTAGTAACATAGTAAGTAGCACTTTGGTTTCCTAACCACTATTATAATAAAAATAATATAAAAAATAAATAGTGTAAAGTAAATAATATAAAACACAAGCTCAATAATAAACTTCTTAGTTTTAAACTAACCTTGTTATCAATTGCGAGCCCTATTTCTTGAAAGAAAATGTTGGTGTTTTCTGGCTCCAGTCCAGCAATAATCTTCGAGGGCTTACAAGGTATTTCCCTTTTGAGAATCTCACCTAAGAAATAGATGTACAAATATACAAAATGAGGAAATAAATTTGAAAGGTAGACATAAAAAAATATAAACAAAATACTAAAAATTGAAATAATACTGGGAGTTCAATAAACAACAGAAAAAACTATTTCTGCAATACACTGAATAGAAATTACTCGGCTATATTATTCAAGAGTTAAATAATTTTATTTATTCTTTATGCACCTTTTTTTTTGGCTAAGCTCTGTAGATAGAAAATTCTGGTTACCAAAATTCACACTAACTTTCGTGATAAACAGTGTCCAATAGCAAGATTCCCGCGTCAGGATTTGTAAACCTAATTTTCACCTCCTCTAAAAATTTTAAAAGCCAGAGTGAGCACAGTTATGCAGAATGATATTGACATAAGTGGGCTATCTTTGAAGTTTTACCGGTTTTTCTTCCAAACTCTAGTTAACAAAATTGACAGAACTGACTTTCATGATGAATTGTGCTGAATACACAAAATTCTCACGCCACGCTTTATCGACCTAATTTTCCACCTCCTCTACAATTTGAAAAACTAGATTGAAGAGGTTTATGCAGAATGGTGTTGACTTTAAGTGGGCTATCTGTAAAATTCTCCTAGTCTTGCTTCCTAAATTCTGGCTAGTAAAATTTACGCAAAATTCTTATGGTTATCAATTCTGGAATAAATTTGGGTTCTCAAAATTTTAACTTTTAAACAATTCTGTCTCTTTATCTTTAACTTCTAATCAATTAACTTTCAATCAAAATTTCAAATTTTAATAAAGTTATTAATTTCTGGAGATTCTAGTTATCAGCATTTTACTTAAAAATTAAAAAACGTTTTATAAGACATTTTGTTGCTAAAGCCAAGATAGGTTACACACATAGTTTAAATCAATTTAAGTTTATAGATACTTAATTCTCTATAGGTAGTCATGGATCCTGTTCTGCTCGAAAAGGCTATCAGCTCCACAGCTTCCCCAGTTTGAAGCTTAGACAACCCAGACCCTTCCTCACAGGCATTCTTCTGCTAACATCATCATCTCTTTACCTAAAGTTGTATTGAGAAAGGTTCCGTGCTGCAGGCATTCGAAATTACATATCCGCATTCATTTGCTTGGAACAGCACCGAACTTCTGGGGCTAAGGCTCCCTTCTGGGATTTTTTTTTCAATTTAGACTTAGTCTGTTTTTGGTTGGGGGAGGGTATTTTGACCACCGTCAGGGGATATCTTTATCTATCCTGTTCTGTGAACAAATTTTGTCTATAAGGAGCAAATAGTAGATTTTGGAATACTAGATTTACTAGAAATACTGGATTTCTTATATCGATCGTATCTACATACGAAAAGAGTATCTACATTGACAAGTATAATACTGAGAGATCTAAATTCGCTCCGTTTGTGTCAATAGGTTGGTGCTGGGATGCTCACAAGGCTCTTATTGATAAATTTTCCTCGATTCATTTAACAAAAAGGAAACTTAAATTTCATTTAATTCAGGATTATTTTTAATTAAGCATCTTTTTAATAAGGCAAAGTTATTTGTATGGTTTGTTGCTCTGGGTAATTGTGGGCCTCTCAGCTATCTTCCAGTATTAATTTAATATTAAATAATATTAAAGTTTTCAATTTTTCAATAATATTGAAAGATCCTGGGCTAGCTGCTTCTTTCATATTATTGTTGTGTTATTGTATCTTTACCGTCATGTTTATCTCTGTATTGTAGTGTAAGTTTGTTATTGTATCTTTGTCTAGGCCTAGTTTTTCGAGCTTGTCTCCCCATGGGCCTATGTCATATATATATACATGTATGTGTGATTAATAAATAAAAGCAATGAAAAAGAAATCGTAATATAGACTCTGAAAATCTTCTCAACACCAGTAAACGACATACAAACTCGGCAGTTTCGGGATCCTTTGTCTGAGAGGACGCGGTTTCGAATCCCGGTGTACCCAATTCTTCAGTTGGGACGGGGGTCAGTGGCGTGACTCTGTAAGCTTAGCCAGAGTCGACCCAGCTCTAAATGGGTACCTGGAGAAATCTGGGGAAGGTAAACAGGAAGGGTGTGCGCAAGCACAGGATGGCTGGCCCCCAACCCCCCATTGCACTTCCTGGCTGAAGGGCCAAGAAACGGAGATCAGCACCGCCGGTAGGGACTGTAAAGTCTAATGCCGTATCCTTTACCTTATCCTTTACCTTTTACCTGGTGACCTGAGCTTCAGCTCAGCTAAACAACTAATTGTTGCTTAAAGTTATCAGATTATGGATTCCATTTCCTGTTCAGTATTTCTAAGAACTATTATTTATTTTCTGATAATCATAGATTTAAAAATGTCAAAAACTTCTGACATTGACAAAATGTAAAAAAAATGACAAAACTATCGTGTATGTAGGCTTTTCTGTACGCCTTTTCTTGTATGTAGGTCTAGACATGGTAGTCAGCATTGGCTAACCTGGTTTTTAAAAGTTCCAAACCTGGTTTCCAATATAAATATAACCTGGTTTCCAAAATAAAGTTCCAAAAACTCTCCCAAAATAAGGAACAGCGTTGTTCCCCTGCGATAATACGTCAGAAAAATTAAACCAAGAAAATTTGAGCAAATTTTTTAACACTTTTTCTGAGACGTACAATTTTTTTCAAGAGATTTTACATAACATACGCCTATTCTTATATTTTTTATCAAATTTTCTTTAAAAATAAAACAATGGACAACACCCAAGAAAAAAATTTTATGCTTCAAAAATCAGCGATATTACAAACTTATAGAAATTAAGATATCATCTATCTTTCAATATAAACAAAATTAGTAGCCGAAATTTAACCAATTTTTACGTATGATTGATGTTTCACTCTTGGGAAAAAGAGACTTGGTAGCTGCAGTATCATATTTCAAATTTTTTTTTTTTTATTCCCAATGGAATAAAAATTATTCCAATTATTCTTTTAATTATTTTTTAATTTATTCCCAATGGAATAACACTACCCTAAAATAAGTTTGGTAATTTCAATTATTGTTGGCAAAGTTTATCTTCGGGAGACAAAACAATGACTGATGCTGAAATGAAAGATTAATAGAATCGGAAACAAGTTAGATAACTTTTTTAATTGATGCAAACAGAGGGGGGGATACTATCAAGACTAAGCTTCCATCGACTTTCCCTTAATTCCCTTTTCTCATACATTTCTGGGGGGTTTTCCTTCTCCTCCCTCCACAACAAATTCCTGGGCATACGCTCTTTTTTCTACGGTAGAAAGATAAAAATTAGTATAATTTAATATCGTCAAGGTTTTTTTTAACAGCGTTTTTGATAATAATTGTGGTTTTTGTGCTCAACACAGAAAAAATTGGATCTAGTGGGGAAAAAATATCAAAACCTTGGAATCCAATTTAAGTGCTAAAATAAGAAAAAAACGCATACTTATATGTTTGATTGCTTTTTCAAGAAATAATTTCTTCTCTTCTTTTCCATTGATATTTTCAAAGATAAACTCACTTGGTTTGAAAACATTGTCAAAAAGACCACACTGCTTATTTACCTAAAAAAATATATGTTGTAAATAATTTCTATCATGAAAGTTTAGTTAATAGTGCAGAAATATTATATTACAAGTAACTTGGTCGAGTTCAGATTATCAACCTACCTGGTTTTCTTATTTAGTTGTTTCTTATGTATTTAAACAAGTACTATCCTCTCCTGCCTCACCCCAGATAGTTTCTTGGCAATGATCATGTCCACTGGTTCTGGAAGCCTCCCACGAGTTACAAAGGCCCAACCATCAAATGACTTATTTACTTTGTTTTGCCACTGATTGGATAATGTATGTATATTGATAACTTAACTGAATTTTTTTAACCATATATATATATATATATATATATATATATATATATATATATATATATATATATATATATATATATATATATATATATATATATATATATATATATATATATATATATACATATATATAAATATATATATATATATATATATATACAAATATATATATATATATATATATACATATATATATATATATATATATATATATATATATATATATATATATATATATATATATATATATATATATATATATATATATATGCAATTGTAAATTACATGGTAATTTGATTCTGGTGGTGGGATTGTGCAAAACTGGCTCAACAATAATCAAAACAAGAAAAAGACAAGAAGTGGTTAATGTTGAAAGAAAGTGAAAACTATACTAGTTACAAAGGACAAGATTAAGGACTGATAACTAGCTTGGGTTTCATGATACCAAGAGACGCGGTTCGATATTAGTAAAAAGACTAAGTGATTGGATAAAGGCTTGTGAAGCCAGCCTTTTTGGCTAGTATAAAATAAAAAAAGCTTATATTTATGTCGAATTTTGTTTCTTTCATTTAAAGTAATTAAGTTGGAAAGTCTTGATAAAGCAGATACAGTTTTCTGAAAAATACAAATAGGTCTTAAATTCATGTATGCACTAAAGGAAATTTTCAAACTGTCCCTCTTTATAGAAGTTGACTATTCTGATCGGTTTTATAAATTAATCATTTTCTTTGCAGCTAGTTTGCATCATGAACTCATGAAATCAAAACCTCCAAGAATGAATTTTTGGAGGTTGTGAGACTTCGGGATTCAAGAGTAGGTTGGATACTTAATCTTATGTCACTTAGACTTGGTGTGAATGAAGGCGAAGAGATGATATTAGGTAACGAGAAAATTGATCAAGAGCTAGTTTCGCTTTTATAGAAAGTATTATTAGTAAATTTGGTAGATGACGTAAAACGTAACGTAAACAGTAGAAGAGACGTAAAAATATTAGGCAAAGACGTAAAAAGTAGAATAGCCAAGGCGCAGATATTTTTGGCAGTTGAAAAAGTTTTGACGAACAGGAAGATAAGTCTTTTTTCCGACGGTACTGTCTAAGGATAATCTTAAGTCGTTTAGATCTTAAGTCATTTGACATCTCAAAAATGGCATATGACATTCGAAACAATAACCTGTACAAAAAGTGACTAGATCCAATTTTTTATGACTGTAATCAAATTCGAGGTCCGAAACGCAAATCCGATTTTTTATGAATTCTTGACATTGTTATATTGACATTAGTAAATTTTATATCTCATTATGGACAAACTAAAATTAGCTTCTAAGAAAGAAAAACGCGTCAACTTTTATATCCAACAATCAATGACCTTTCAATAAATGCTTGACATTGTTAAATAGACGTTGGACGAGTTTAAATGTTATTATGGACCTAGTTCAATTAGCCTCAAAAAGAGAAAAAAGCATTAAAATCGATGTCCAAAACGTGGCAAAAATTTTACAAATCCTTCGCAAAGTTAAATTGAAAATTTTATTGTGGACATCGAATCCTGGACGAAGTTATATCAACATTGAGGGAGTTTTGATTTTATTATAGACCTAGTTCAATTGCCACGTAAGGAAAACGCTCCGAATTCGATGTCCAAAACGTAACGACAGTCTTAACACTCCCGGATAAAGTTAAAATGACATTGGAAGAGTTATAACTTTATTATGAACCTAGTTCACTTAGCATCTAAGGAAAACGCTCCAAATTCGATGTCCAAAACGTAATGACATTTTTATGAATAATTGACATGGTTAAATTGCCATTGAAAGAGTTTAAATTTTATTATGGACCTAATTAAATTAAACTCAAGAAAGCAAAACGCTTTACGTTCGAATTGAAAGAGTTTAAATTTTATTATAGACCTAGTTCAATTAGCATATAAGGAAAACACTCCAAATTCAATGTTCAAAATATAACGACATTTTTATACATAATTGACATTGCCAGATTGACATTGGTAGATTTTCAATTTTATTACCGACCTAGTTCAATTAGCATCTAAGGAAAACGCTCCGAATTCGATGTCCAACCACATTTATATGAATCCTTAATATTGTCAAATTAACATTGGTAGATTTTAAATTTTATTACGGACCTAGTTCAATTAGCATCTAAGGAAAACGCTCCGAATTCGATGTCCAACGACATTTATATGAATCCTTAATATTGTCAAATTAACATTGGTAGATTTTCAATTTTATTACGGACCTAGTTCAATTAGCATCTAAGGAAAACGCTCCGAATTCGATGTCCAACGACATTTATATGAATCCTTAATATTGTCAAATTAACATTGGTAGTTTTTAAATTTTATTATGGACCTAGTAAAATCAGCCTTAGAAAGGAAAAAGCTTAAATGTCGATGTCCAAAACTTTACGACAGGCTTATGAATCCTTAACAGATTTGCTTAACAGAGTTTAAATTTTATTATGGACATACTTAAATTAGCATCTAAAGAAAACGATCTGAATTCGATGTCCAAAACGTAATAACAGTTTTACGAAACCCTTGACGAAGTTAGATTGATACTGAAAGAGTTTAAATTTTATTAAAGACCTAGTTCAATTAACATCTAAGGAAAACGTTCCGAATTCGATGTCCAAAACGTAACGACATTTTTATGAATTCTTGACATTGGTAGATTTTCAATTTTCAATGTCCAAAACGTGATGACAATTTTACGAATCCTTGATAAAGTTAAACATTGGAAGAGTTTAAATTTTATTATGAACATAGATAACTTAGCATATGAGAAAAACGCTCCGAATTCGATGTCCAAAACGTAACGACATTCTTACAAATTCTTGACATTGCCAGATTGACATTGGTAGATTTTAAATTGTATTATGGGCCTAGTTAAATTAGCCTCAGAAAGCAAAACACTTTAAATTCAGCCCAAAACACAATATAGTTTTACAAATCCTGGACAAAGTTAAATTCATATAGATGAGCCTAAATTTTATTATGGACATAGTTCAATTAGCATCTAAGGAAAACGTACCAAATTCGATGCCAAAAACGTAACGACATTTTTATAAATCCTTGACAAAGGTAGATTTTTAATTTTATTATGGACCTAGTTAAATTAGCCTCAAACAGTAAAATACCGTAAATTGCATGTCTAAAACGTAAAGAAAGCTATACGAATCCTTGACAAAATTAAATTAACATTAGAAGAGTTTAAATTTTATTATGGACATAGTTAAATTAGCATCTAAGGAAAATGCTCCGAGTTAGATGTCCAAAACATAACATAGTTTTTATGAATCCTTGATATAGTTAAATTAGAATTGGAAGACCTTAAATTGTATTATGGACATAGTTAAATTAGCCTCAAAAAGCAAAATACTTTAAGTTCAACGTCCAAAACGCAATGATAGTTTTATAACCTGTACAAAGTTTAGGTTATACAGATTGACATCGGTAGATTCTAAATTTTATTATAGACCTAGTTAAATTAGCCTCAAAAAGGAAAAACCTTTAAATTCGATGTCCAAAACGTAATGACAGTTTTACGAATCCTCGACAGAGTTAAATTGACATTGGAAGACTTTAAATTGTATTATGGACATATTTAAATCAGCAACTAAGGAAAACACTCCAAACTTGGTGTCCAAAACGTAACGACGTATTTGTGAATCCTTGACATTGTCAAATTGATATGGGTAAATTTTAAATTTTATTGTGAATCCAGTTAAATTAACTTCAAAAAGAAAAAAATTTAAACTCATAAGAACCCATTCTTATGAGTTCTCGACAGTGTCCCATTGATAGAAGTAGAATTTTAATTTCTAGTTAAATCAGCTTCTAAAAGGAAAATGCATCAAACTGATCCCCAAAACGCAATGACATTTTCATTAATCCTTGACATTGTTAAATTGGCATAGCTAGATTTTATGGACCTAGTTAAATTAGTCTCAAAAAGGAAATAGCTTAAAATTCGATGTCCAAAAAGTAATCAAAGTTTGACGAATCCTTGACGAAGTTAAATCGACACTTGATGATTTTAAATTTTAATACGGACATAGTGAAACTAACATATAAAGAAAGCACTCTAAATTTGATGTCCAAAACGTAACTACTTTTTTATGACTTGACATTTTAAATTTGCATTCGAAGAGTTTAAATTTAATGATGGACCAAGTTAAATTGGCCTAAAAAAGCAAAACGCTTTAAGTTCAATGTCCAAAACGCAATGATAGTTTTAAGGAAAACGCTCCGAATTCAATGTCCAAAACGTAACAAAATTTTTATGAATCATTTAGTTATATGAATCCTGAAAAAAGTTAAATTGTCATTGGAAGAGTTTACATTTTTGTTATGGACCTAGTTTAATTAGCATATAAAGAAAACGCTCCAAATTCGATGTCCAAAACATAACAACATTTTTATGAATCCTTGACATTGTCAGATTGACATTGGTATATTTTAAATTTTATTATGGACCTAGTTAAATTAGCCTCAAAAAGGGAAAAGCTTTAAATTCGATGACCAAAACGTAATGACAGTTTTACGATTACTTGAAAAAGTTAAATTGACATTGGAAGAGTTTGAAGCTTATCACGGACATAGTTAAATTAATATCTAAGGAAAACGCTCCAAATTTGACGTATATAACGTAACACACATCTTTGGGAAGCACTGAAATTGCCAGATTAACATTGATAGATTCCAAATTTTACTATGAATCTAGTTCAATTAACCCCAAAAAGGAAAACTTTTCAAATACGATGTTCAAAACACAAACCCATTCTTACGAATCTGTGAATTATTAATAGTTTCACGTTGATACGTTAGCTTCAAAAAGGAAAATGCATCAAATTCGATCTCCAAAACGAAATGACATTTTTATGAATCCTTGACATTTCTAGACAGATACTGGTAGATTTTGAATTTTACTATAGACCTAGTTAAATTAGTTGAAAAAAAATTAATTCAAATTCAATATCCAAAAGGCAATGACATTTATACAGATCCTTGATATTTTTACATTAACATTCGTAGATATTATTATGAACCTAGTTAAATTACCTTCAATAAGGAAAACACTTCAAATTTGATGTACAAAACAGAAACTCATTCTTGTGAATTCTTGGTACTGTCAGACTAATATTAGCATCATTTAAACTTTATTATGTACCTAGTTAAATCAGCTTCTAAAACGAAAATACATCAAATTCAATGCCAAAAACAGGATGGCATTTTCATGAATCCTTGACATTGGTACATTTTAAATTTTACTATGAACCTAGTTAATTAGCTTAAAAGAAAAAATACTTCAAATTCAATATTCAAAAGGCAACGACAGTTATACGGATCCTTGATATTGTTACATTAACATTCGTAGATATTATTATGAACCTAGTTAATTTACCTTCAAAAACGAAAACACATGAAATTCGATGCACAAAACGGAAACACATTCTTATGAATTCTTGGTACTTTCAGACTGATATTAGCCTCATTTAAATTTTATTATGTAGTTAAATCAGCTTCTAAAACGAGAATGCATCAAATTCAATGCCCAAAACGCGATGACATTTTCATAGATCATCGACATTGTAGGTTTTTAATTTTATTATGGACCAAGTTAAATTATACTAAAAGAAAATATACTTCAAATTTGATGTTTAAAATACAATGACATTTTCATGAATCCTTGCTTTGTCAATACCGCGTGTATGGGCCATAAGGGGTATTTTCGCCCTTCTGAGATAATTGCAAAAAGAAGTCGATAAGTTGCTCTTAAGTGAGTATCAGCACAGGTATTTAGATACAGAGTATTGAAATTGAATTGGACATACAATTCCCTGCTGATCCTCCCTATGAGAACAGCTTGGAAAATAAGCTTTTGGTAATTATGTCAGAAGTACAAAAGCGTCATATCCATCCTTCCGTCGTGACAGTGACAATTTAAAAGTGACAAATTAAAAAAATTTAAATAAACTGAATCAATTTGTTCTCTGACAAGTTCATTTTATAAGACACATAAAAAACAATCAGAATGGAACGTACAGAGAGAATTATATCAAAAATAAACCGAAATGGTGGCTTTAGAAGTAGCTTCTCAGTCAAGGCTGGCTTTTTAATGTGCTTTCCAAGTGTCTCTTGGGTTCTCTCAACAAATGAGCCCATCTTTATCCACGAGTGTGGTACCTGAAAAGATAAGAAAGAAGAAACTTAAATATTACACAAATTAAATATTAATAAAGAGAAGGAACTTAATACGAAAGGGAAAGAAAAGAAGAAATTCAAGTATTTTAACAAACAAAATCTTCATTCATAGAGAAGGAATATAATACGAAATAAGTTTATAGGCTAGATGGTTCCAAAATTTGGCATTTACCTCTACAGCATGTTATAGCCTTCTTTATTTTTTCTTTATTTTTTTGTTTATTTTCGTTTAAAACCAAAAAATCAAAGTTTCCAGTAACAATAAAAAGAAATGTTTTTCCAAATCTAAGGAGAATAGGGGACTAGGCACCCCTGTGCTTGAAATTAAATGAATTAGTTATATTATTGAAAATCTCCCACAAAAAGGCCATAGAAAAATAACTCACATATAACCATAGTTTTTTAAGGGCTTTTTAGCTAATTGGAAAACTACAGAGCTAGATTAATGAAAATTCAGGGATCTATCTAGGAAGGTGCTTGCAAAAAGTAGATTAGCATAGTAGCAACGCTGCTTAGCAGTTTTCATGGTCTAGTGAAATGTGTTGGTAGATTTTGTCTGAAAATATCATTTTTACACATAAAAATAATTTTTGCTGAAAGAAAAGCTGTCAGAACACAAGTCGTGCTGCTAAAGTGTCAGCAATCTTTGGATTTCTGTCGAATTCTGTTACTGGCAGCTTTAGAACTTTTTCCATACCTTCTTGCAAGTACCTCCCTCCATAATATTGACTTTTATGAACTGAACGATGTTGTTTTAGGTGAAGGGAATTTTTAGAAATTGATCTGCAGTCCAAATCAGTGCCTGGGTAACTAGTGTCAACTTCATCACAACCTAAACCCCTTCTCTGATTACAGTTTGAATAAATTCGGGAAAACTGGTTGAGAAAAAAATTCACAATTTAATTTCCATATTGAAAATCCAAATTTGGCTTAAGCACTTGGCTTGAACCCCGAAAACCATTTTGCTAAGATGTTCAAAAAAAGGTTCAGAATTTTTAAGCCAAACTTCATTTTTCTTCTTTTTTTAGAATGATGACGGGTCGTCACAGACTCACAAATAGAAAATTATATAAGTAGGAGCTTGGAAATATCTTCCTATGTCCTAATTTGTGAATGCAAACATTGGCACGCGTTTCACACATGCAATAGCACACGTTTCAACGCGCAGTTTTTTACAGTTCATAAAAAGTTGGTGTTTTGAAGTTTAATTCATTCACATAAACAACTATCCAGCCGGGCAATTACCATAACAAGTAGATATGAAATGATTACAGGCAATGGGAATGAAGATTAGAAATACCTCCCAATGCCCTAGGTTGGGTTGTAGCTCCATTTCTGAAAGTTATATCCACATAGATCAACAGCACTCCAAGCTAACAAAAAGTAGTTAGTCTCTGATTTTACCTTCAGTTCCAAGTACGTTCTAGATAGACACACATTTATGAAGTGGTTTTATTCCTAGTTTTGAAAACTCAAATGCTTTTAAACGCACGAGTTTGGTGGGTAAAATTGTAGCTTATCTGTTATATGCAAACTAGGAAAGATATTGACCTAAAGATGAACAAAACTTTTGGGGTTTTAATCTACAGAAAATTACTGCCTGTAGGTTCATTATACAGACAACTTTCAGGGATACATTTACAGCCTAGATTAGGCCCAAAAAAAGATTTTTTGAGTGTCCACTTCTAGGAGCCACAGACGAACTTTCCGTCTGGTAGAATTTTCCAGACGAACTTTGGGAGACTTTGCCCAAGAAAATGAAGTAAGTCGTCTAAGAAAATATACTATTTCTAAACAAGACTGCTTCACAGCTTCAACTTGATGATTCCATATGAGGTGTTGATCCTATGTGAATCCCAAAATCACTCGTTTTCATTCGATCTTAACTGATGATCGTTTAATGAGAAGCAGTGGTATTGGGATTTTTGTTTATTATGGAAAACTGCTGCTTTTGTACGATTGGCTGATTTTGGAGACAGCATTGCTTCTGAAGAAGCTTCTAGTTCAAGTATGGCTTTTTGTAGTCGGGTCTCCAGCTTTTCTACTGAGCGTTCCCAAATTCTTTTGGGTATGAAATCATAAGTAAGAAAAGTAGAGAGCTAAGAGAAGATCCTTTATCTTCTCTTATAGGCAAAGGTTTACCTATAATCATATTCAGGTATAAAGGGCTTATAGATGAGATTTTATACCTCATTCTACAACAGAGCAAACATGAATAGAGTCAAACAGAAGATTTTTTTTACCTCATTAAGTTATAGAGCAAACATAAATAAAGTCATACAAATGACTTTTTACACCTCCTTCTATAATAGAGCAAACATGAATAAAGTCATACAGAACTTTTGTACCTCATTCTGCTATAGATCAGACATGAAAAGAGTCATACAGATGATTTTTGTATCTTATTCTGTTACAGAACAAACATAAAGAAAAATCCTGCAGATAACTTTTTATACCTCATAGAGCAAACATGAATAAAAGTCAAGCAGAAGATTTTTTATTACCTCACTCTGTTACAGAGCAAACATGTATAAAGTCATACAGATGACATTTTATACCTCATTCTATGACAAAGCAAACATGAATTTATTCACACAGATAAACTTTGTACCTCATTCAATTATAGATCAAATATGAACATAGTCATACAGATGACTTAGATATTGTCCTTGTATATCTGATTGCTTGTGTTTGATTGATTGTCCTTATATATTGTAAAACTTAACGTAGGAATATACAATCATATTTTAAATAAAACTATATGTTGTTTTTCCACTGTATGTATACATTTTTGTTCCCCCTTCCCCTGCCTTCAGGGATGGAGAAGGAAGGGTCTCTGAGTCAACTTGCACGAAATACATGTGAAATGCACTCTTTCACTCCATGGACATGATTTGCACTCTTTTTGCCCATTATTTCCTCTTTGCACTCTTTTATGAATGATGACAGAAAAAGTATTAAACAAAATATAAAATTCAAATTAAATTATTTAAGTGCAAAGATAGAACAGTTAGCTGGTATGATCTTTGTTATCTTTGCCTGGGCTGTCCCCTATACCTCTTTCTAGTATTTTCAACATGTGAAAATGTGGTACATTCAACATCAAATTTTATAGAAAAAAGCTATTTGGCACAACCATTCTTCTTGGAAATGGAAAAGTGAGTATGCAACATACAGGAAGGTGATGGAGAAGCAGCAACCAAAACAAACCTTTTCATAGTCAACTCTCAAACAGATAAAATTCACCAAAGACTTTAGGCCTATGCAGTATTTTAAAGCAACCTTACCAGGTTGCTTAATCTTACCAGCCACAGGTCCAAGTATTTGCTTTGGATGGGACCAATACTATCAAAATGACATGAAAGGGTACATTAGGAAAATATGGGGTAGCCTACAGTTGTAGTTTGGACATTTTTGATATCTAGGTGAATGACACTTTCAGACATAAGTCAAGGTCTGAAAATATAGGAGCCAATTGAAAATGACAATTAAAAGTGGGTAGATATAGAGCAGTTCATATTATTGACCTACAAATAAAGTGAACATGCTACTCAATACCTTTTCTTATGCTATTTCCAAAAATAATAATTGCTTTAAGCACAAACTTACTTCACCCCATCCTTGTATACCAATTGAGGGTATGTATATTTGCACATTGGGGGGGGGGTTAAAGTTCAAACTTATCTTTATAGTCAGAATTCCATATCCTCCTTGTTTTTCTTTTTTTTTTTAACCTTTGAGGTAGCATATGCTTATGGTTGTAAAAAGTGTAGTTGCTTATAACTACAATCCTTGTAGCTCTAAAAAGAGCTGGGAACAAATTCTGATTTATTGTTGTTTATTCTTGGGAACTATTCTTGGAAAGATATAATAACAACTTTGGTTTAACAAAAGTAATAATTAATAATATTCTATTGTCCAGATATAAATTAACAATTTTCTATAATGTCAAATGCAGGTGGCCTATATCTTCAGATCTGAAGGCTTGAAACAGCCAGTTCAATTGAGACAGCCAGGCCATTGGCTTGTTTCAAGCATCTTTTCAAAATTCCAGGCTTTAAGTAAACTTGTTAGAGGTTTTTGTTTGATTCAAGCAAGTTTATTTGTTTTTTGTATCAAGCTTGGTCCAAGGAAAGTTGCTAACTGGGCCTACCATATCTCATAAGATATAGCCTACATTTGGTTGCCTGTAAATGTTTTTCCTTACCTTAAACTACAACTTGGAGCAATTGAACAATTTTCCATCCTGTAGTATTGCTCAGCATTTCTTCAAAAATTGCCATGTGGATCCATTCAGAATTGTTTTGAATATTAAATTGGTTTTATTGACTAGAGTTTATGCTCTGGTCTGGGAATCCAAGGTGTCCCATTCCAGCCTCTATTCCTTATTGTTCTACTTCTTGTCAAGTAATAATTTGAATTATTTGATGGTCTTACTGGATACAGTATGATTGCTCAGGGAGTTACACAGGTGTACAACCCAGTTGGTTAGGAAGAGATGGCATTCCCTCCTCTGAGCATTGAACTTTATGAGCTTCTTAGAATGACCCCTTGACCGCTGTGATGAATTGATGAAGAAGAGGCCATGAATTGGATTGTTGTGAATCAATTTGCAAGTGTTAATCATGTCATCTCTTTTTCTTTGGTAAGTCATACTGCATAAGTTCAGGGTTTGCAGTCTCATTGGGTAAGGAAGATGCTGGTACTCATCTACTATCTTTGTTGCTCTCCTCTGTACTTTCTCTATCATATCCTTATCTACTTTGTATAAGGGAGATGTGATTGACATGCCAGTTTCTAGCCTTGGTCTGACAAGACTCTTGTATTGCTTGGTGATTGTTCATGGAAATCTAGTCATGAATGTTCATTTAATTGTCCCTAAAGCATGGTTTGCACTAGCAACAATCTTTTCTGTATTACTTTGAAACTTTAACTGGCAGTCAACTATGACACCCAAATCTCTTTCCTCTGTAACTGCAACTAGGGGTTCTCTTTGACCAGTTATTTTGTTGGTAAAATTCTAGTTAATTGACTTCTTGCTATCTCAGAAAGGGTTTAGGTTAGGAAAATGAAACTTTTAGGGATGAATCTACAGACTAAATTATGTCCCAGGAAGGTATTTTAAAGCAACTACCTCCACTCCTTTTCTCTCTAGAGGGCCCTGACCTTTGATGACCTTTAAAAATATGTGTCTTATAAAAGTGAAACCTTGCAAAATAGATCTTCAGCTTAATTGAAGTACAACAAAATTGTTGTCAGCTTTATAGCTTTGCTCAATTCCATTTTATAAGATTTTAAAGATATAATAATAATAATAATTTATTTATCACCCACTTAACAAAACAGAGGTTAAGTGGAGTAAAATATAAAAGAAAAACAGCAAAAGTAATACAAAAGAAACAAATTCAATCACATACAGAAAAAAGATGGATAAGGCAATGAAAACATCCTAGCCTATAAAGCACTTCAATAGCTAGCTTTGCAGATAATTTTTTGAAAGCACCAGTAATATCTGTTGCACAATACTTTTTAACCAGTTTTGTATTCCGGTAAGAACAAGGTAGATATAAAAGAAATTTGCAGTACTGGTAATAATTTATGCAAATACATTTTAGATCACCAGTCAACAGAAGTGGCCTAATACCAGAACAATTAAAACATTAATATGGCTCAAAATTCTACTCAAATAACAGGAATTGCATTTTCAGAACTAAAGACAGAGAAAAAGCAACTAGTAACTGAAAATTAAGGTAAATTGTTGTTTTGTCAAAATTTCAATAGGTATAGACCTGTCATATAGGCAAATTTCAGGGCCCTCTAGAGGGAGAAGGAGTGGAGGTGGGTACTTTAAAATATCTTCCTGGGACATACTTTGGCCTGTAGACCCATCCCTGAAAGTTTCATTTTCCTAACCTAAACTCTTTCCAAGATAGCAAGAAGTCAATTAACTAGAATTTTACCATTTAGATTTGCATGGTGTAAATACATTTTTGACATTTATTGTCAAAATGAAAAACTTTACATTTGCTTGAATTAAATTCAAGTAGCCATTGTCTAGCCCAGTCATCCACTGGTTTTGTCAGTTTTTTATGGATTTTGTTTGCCCTTTCAATTCAATGAGAAAAACAAGCAGTTTAAGAAGTCAAAAACCAGAAAAATATATTATTAAGGCTACATGGGGGACCATTGGGAGGGCTTTTTCTGTGATTCATTTAAATCATCAAATCAAAAATTCATTAAAAGTTTCATTCATCTAAACCAGCCCTTTTCCAAGGAAAAATAAACCACTTTGACTAACCTTCGTATTTTACTTCAATCAGAATATTTTGGTGACCTTTAAAGCAGTTGTGATAATGTCAGTTGTAAACTATAGTTTTCATTTGTCAACAATAATCAGCATTCGCTAACATGTTTAAATATTTCTCTCTAAACTATCATCTATAGTTTATCCTTTATTAGATGTCGCAAGAGTTTTCAATACGCTTGGTATTATTAGGGTTATGTAGCCGATTTCGAGGAAAAATAAACACATTTACACAATTACTGCTCGTTTAATTAACTTTTTTTAAATGCATATAATTCTAGCAATAAGATGTTGCGTTTTTAATTGTCAATACTTAATTCCACAAAACAAATTTGGGTGAAATTCTAGTTAATTGACTTCTTGCTATCTCAGAAAGGGTTTAAGTTAGGAAAATGAAATTTTCAGGGATGAATCTACAGACTAAAGTATATCCCGGGAAGGTATTTTGAAGCAACTACCTCCACTCCTTCTCCCTCTAGAGGGCCCTGACCTTTGATGACCTTTAAAAATATGTGTGTTATAAAAGTGAAACCTTTAAAAATAGATCTTCTGCTTAATTAAAGTACAACAAAATTGTTTTCAGCTTCATAACTTAGCTCAATTCCATTTTATAAGGTTTTAAAGATATACAAATACAATTTCTAAATTTAAAAAAAAAAATTGAAAAGGCTCATAATTCTACTCAAATAACAGGAATTGCATTTTCACAACTAAAGGCAGAGAAAAAGCAACTAGTAACTGAAAATTGAGGTAAAATGTTGTTTTGTCAAAATTTCAAAAGGTATAGACTTGTCATGTAGGCACATTTCAGGGCCCTCTAGAGGGAGAAGTAGTGGAGGTGGCTACTTCAAAATATCTTCCCGGGATATACTTTAGCCTGTAGACTCATCTCTGAAAGTTTCATTTTCCTAACCTAAACCCTTTCCGAGATAGCAAGAAGTCAATTAACTAGAATTTTACCCAGATTTGGCCTAACAATCAATTTAAATTAACAATAATGTTAATTAACAGTGTAAAAGATCCTTATATTATTACTTTGATACAAAAAATAGGTCAAATTAAATTGTTCTTGGTCCTCTTTGCAACTAATTTCTTTTGTAATTTATATGGAGACAAGCCAATTATCTTTGAATGAAGCAGGCTGGTATCAACCTATTACAGCCTATTTAGCGAAACCCGGCTTCCCTACTTCTTCAAATGATGTAATTCCTTGAATAGTTAAACTAGAAGCTATTTTAATTGCCAACAAGTATAAATTTTTTTTATTTAAATGAATTTAAATTTAGATAGAATAATATATAGTTTAGATAACATAGGTTATGTTAGCCCTTATATTTCTTATTCATGAGAAATATATTGCAATTTGCTTAGGATTTAAGGCAGGAGCTATTTTGGGCCTAACCCAAATTTTTTTGAATTTTGGGCACTTCCTAATCAAATTATTTAGCCTTTTTTATTTATTTTCTTTACAGTTACCCTTTCCCTTCCTTGAAAAAGAAGTTCATTAATGGCTTGCAATTTTATATTATGATACAACCTCTCAAAACATACTCTCTCAATACAAACACAACATAAGTCGTCAGTATACAAACTTCACTGAATTTTTGGCCAAAAGAGACGATTGGTAGAAATGCCGAGTGTGTAAACATGTATTTAGTTCAATAGGCCATCATCTCGGCATAGGTGTTAAAATGAACGATCGTTTATTTTACCGTTCGCCTATTGTGGTGACAGCAGACAGCTTCATTACCGCTGTTGGCGTTTGTTTTGCCGAGAGTTTTTTCCTTACCACCCATTGCATATCATTGCCTTACCGCCCCAATATTATCAATATTGGGGCGGTTTTACCACCAAATATATATGTATTTGACGGCCTGAGTTTCCGGAAACAATCAGTAATATATAAGATATGTCCTAATCATTTCAACCTTTATTCCATTACACCTTTATAAAGGGGAACTATATAAGAATTTCTCGTAAAACCTACATTTTATATACGGTAAGTCGAACGAGGACCTAAGACTATCCTCAAACAGCTCCTCTTGAGAACGTTTGACTAATCTTACTCGCCGTTTCGAAGCGACTATATTTCCGAAACAATTTGATATAATCAAAGCTTCCAATATTCCAGCCTTATTTCACATAACGTTTGAAAAAAGACTTTGAAATTGAATCCAGAATCCCTTTCCATATTTTTCTGTTGATGAAGAGGTGCAGGAATAACAATCCATTCTGGTTTTCATGACTTGAAAACAGTTTCTGGTTTTTCGGAAAGGGAATCTAAAATATTTTTCGGAAAGTGATTCTTTGGGATTATGCGAAGTGTTTCACTTGCTATTGAAATAAAGCTCATTTTTTGTAATTGCAGTACTTACTCTAAACGCATTGCTTATAAATGGTTAAATAAAATTTTTCCCAAGATCCCTAGGTGCTTCCTCGTCTTTCAGAATCGTATTTATAGACTTCTGATAATATTATAATATTATAGACATCATTTAGAATCTCCCAATACTAAATCTCAAAACCTTTACTAGATCACAATACTAGATCAGTAGTATTCTGCATTCTCCATCATGCTTTTCTTCTTTTTCGTGTTTGTGAATCTCCCAATCTTTACTAGATCACAATACTAGATGAGTAATATACTACATTCTCAATCACGCTTATCTTATTTTTTTCATATTTTTTTCCTAATCTTATTTTTTTCATTTTTAAAATTATCTCAATTAGCTCGGGTGGATTCATCGTATTTTTCCTTAGTAAAAGCAAAGTAAAAGACAGAAAATAAAAAAAGGATTCCATGTTGGGGGACTTTAACCGTGAAAGCCTAGAAGATAGCAATAAGGAAAAACTCTCCCAGTGATTTCACAATAGCCAGTTTACCACATACCATATCCATAAAAAAAAAAACTGAGGAAAACGTGGCATTAAGAGCAGTTACATTCCGTCGAAGGTATGTTTTAACTATTTAAAATTATAAAATGACACTTAAGCTCCCCGTACAGGCTTTACGGTGCCTAAAATAAATCTAAAAGAGACTAAAACCAAAAAATTAAAAATTGAAAATTGTTTTTGTTTGGTTTTAATAGTGATTTCATATTGATTCATTTTCTTCAGCCTGGCTGGCGTACATTTTAAATTCAAAACGCCTGAGGATGTTCATTGGGGTGCCACAGATACAGACCTGAGGACAATCAGAGATCAATTGACCAGTCTCCAAAATAACCTTTTTAACATCCAATTACAGCACATCCCCGGCCACCAAAGCATCAAATATGATGAGGTAACAGACCAGATGGCTAGTAGATTCTTGTATAATCTGGTCAACCTCAAATTGAAACCCCAGACCTTCAGAGAAATACTCAGAAGAAGAGTTCCTTCAAAAGCAAAATACCCCTCCTTGTTTATGCCAAGGGCACCTAATACTCTTTATTATACGATCAAAAGCACCTCTTTGATCCTGAGAGAAGGGGGATTTCTTGTCATAAACGATATGATCAATACAGCAGATTTTTCAACTAAATTCCAGATTGATTTTTTTGATCACTTGATCACTTTTTCTGATCACTTGATTTTTAAATGTCCATTCGTCAAGTAAGAAGCAGTCAATATTAAAAAATCTTCAGTAAGGCAAACCACTAGGCTGACATCAATGTGTTACTGCTCTCAATCTTACCAGATAACACTGAACAAAATCTATACAGAAGCATCTTCAATTTTACTGCAACATAATGTCTACAAGCATATTTAGACATATGGCAGCAGCTTGTTCCTGACCCATCATCACCTGCAGGTGAAAATGGTCTTCAGGTGAAAAGAAGACCGAAATGGACCCCGGAAGGCTTGACATTCCCAGAAGAAGCAGAAGAAAAGCATGGCACTGGTTCCATCAAAACTACCACCTGTTATTCACATCATAAAGCCTTGATTTCAATAAGTACGGTGAGCTTTGACCCCAATTTATTAAATTTATGCACGCTAATTAGTGTTAGAATTTTTTTCTAGCTACTTCATTTTGGTTCATTTTCTTCTACCTTGTTGGCGTAAATATTTAAATTCAACATGCCTGAAGATGACATGGCGCAGGTCCCGTCCAAATTAAACCTTGTAGTTCATATAAAACAGTTCGGATTTCTGCATCTTCAGTGAGCTTAACAATTATATTTTGTTAAGACCAGTTGTTAGCTCAGTGCCACAGGCCGAGTCCGAAATATAAAAAGGAGCACCGAAAAGTCAGGCCTCTTGTCCAGGTTCCTCAAAAACAAAAAATGACCAGCCCTTCGATTTAAACTTGAAACTAATTGGTTTATGACACCAAACTATGTCAAAATATCGGTGCTATTGTAGAATTTACTCTGCATGAAAAAAATTGCATAGAATTTTCTAATAGATCACACAATATGACATGAAAGCATTCACAAATATACTAACGTATGCATTGATTTGGCAGGTATATCAATTTCTAAAATTCCTTGGATGCTGTCTTCGATCTGGATTTTTTTCACCTCGTTGTACCTTAAAAACAATAATAGACTTAGAAATTATTTAAAAAAACTTTTCTGATTAAAGTAAAGAGCAAAGATGAAACTTTAAACGAACACAAATTAATAAATTTGCAACCTAGGCAACATATATCTGCAATATTGGTTAACATAAACTGACTCGTAATATTTCCCTAAATTTTAAAATTTTTGAAAAACTAGCACTTTACAGAAAACTCATCTAACTCGAAGCTTCGAAAGGATTAAAGTTGTATGCTAAAAGTTAATGATTCCATGACTTGTGAGAGTGTATTGAGAGAATAATGAATTTTCGCAGGATATCTAAGGACTTTCCTGCTCCTAATCGTGTTTCATTGCGTCAACCTTGTGTTTTCAGTAAAGCGCATTTTTTTTTAAATGGCTGCAGCTGTCACTGTAACTGAGATAATAATTGCTTGAGATAAGTAATTCTAGAAATGAACAAGAAATTGAGAGCATTATAGAAGGGGGTAAAGCTCCAGGAAGGGGGTAAAGTAAAAAGGGGGGAGGGAATAATTGAACACACAAAAGAGGAGGGTGACTTGGTCAATACAAGCCTCCTCGCCTCAGCATAAAATAAATCTGAGTAATTTTTGCCTTTGTGCGATACTTGCTAATTTTAAATAATAATTGTATTTGCAAATATCATCAAGAAAGCAAGTCCTGGGAAATTCTTACATCCATTAAGCTGAAAATCAGTAGCAGTTATTCACATCCAAGCTTTACGAACAAATAAATTAAAAAAAAACTAGGTTTTTTAACTGAAAGTAAGGAGCCACATTAAAACTTAAAACGAACAGAAATTACTCATTGAATGAAAGGGGCTGCTCCCTTCTCAACGTCCCGCTCTTTACGCTAAAGTTTAACTCTTTCTCTCAATTCTACTTTTTTAAAAAGTAAAAAACTTTAGCGTAAAGAACTGGGCGTTGAGAAGGGAGCAGCCCCTTTCATACACAGAGTAATTTCGGTTCGTTTTAAGTTTTAATGTGGCTCCTTACTTTCAGTTAAAAAAATAGTTTTTTTTAAATTTAATTTCTGAACGTTTTTGAATTAATGCATGTTTGATTTTGGCTCTTCGCGCATAAATTATTAGAATGAAATTTGCATATTAATTCTTTTTTTGGCTAAATAGCTTTCTCTTAGTTTTGATCCGACGATTTTGAGAAAAAAAGGCGGGGGAGGAAGCCTAATTGCCCTCCAATTTTTGGGTTACTTGAAAAGGCAACTAGAACCTTTAATTTTTAACGAACGTTTTTGTTAGAAAAAAATATACGTAAATTAAGAGTTAACTTACGCAACGAACTTTTATATAATTATATTTTTATTATGTGTGTTAGGGGGTTTGTCCCCTCGTTAATACCTCACTCTTTACACTAAAACTTAAATTTTGTCCCAACTCCTTAAGAATGACCCCTGAATCAAAAAGGCCGTAAAATAAATAGTTGAAATTACTAAAAATACTTTAGCGTAAAGAGCGAGGCATTTAGGAGGAGATGAAACTCTCATATGCGTAATAATCTCTGTTCATTTTAAGTTTTAATGCTGCTCCTTATTTTTAGTTGGAAAAAACTTTTTCTTATTTATTTTTTCACTGTATTTTTTTGTAATGATGCTAGAAAATCCTGTGCCCCCTTCATTGAATTTCTCTTCCCCCGTGACATATTCCTCCAAAGAAAGATCCTCCCACATAACTTGCAGCCCCTCTCCTGGGGATTGTGGGGGAGTAAGTCATCCCAAAGACAAATTTCCGTTAGAATGAGCCCTCTTGCGAAATTTTAGGACCAATCGGTCGATACGATGACCCCTGGGGAAAAAAACAAAACAAAAAACAAATAAACACGCACCCGTGATCGGTCTTCTGGCAAAAAATACGAAGTTCCACATTTTGTAGATAGGAGCTTGAAACTTTTACAGTAGGGTTCTCTGATACGCTGAATCTGATAGTGTGATTTTCGTTAATATTCTATGATTTTTAGGGGGTGTTTCTCCCTATTTTCCAAAATAAGGCAAATTTTCTCAGGCTCGTAACTTTTGATGGCAAAGACTAAATTTGACGAAACTTATATATTTAAGATCAGTATAAAAAGCCGATTCTTTATTAGTATCTAGATTAGTATCAAAATTCCGTTTTTAAGAGTTCCGTTTACTATTGAGCCGGGTCGCTCCTTACTACAGTTCGTTACCAAGAACTGTTTGATTTGGTTTCAATTAAGACAATTTTTTTCAAATAAACTTAATCTTGGTGTGAATTAAAACAAATAAAGTTTTGCTATTTATCTCCTTTTTCATTGCTCTTTATTTCTTTAAAATTGGCAACATAATAAAACTTGTCTCTGTGGCTATGGAAGGAGGATAATTTTATGTTTATTTTCGTTAATACTTTGGTTTTTACAAGAAAATCTTACTCTACATAATTACTAGCATGACTCTGAAAACCATTGATCAAACAGTTCGTGGTAACGAACTGTAGTAAGGAGCGACCCGGCTCAATAGTAACCAAAACTCTAAAAATGGAATTTTGATACCAATAGACATCAAAAGAATCACATTTTAATGCTGGTTTTAGATATGTAAGTTTCATCAAGTTTAGTCTTACCCATCAAAAGTTTCGAGCCCGAGAAAATTTGCGTTATCAGAGAACCCTACTGTAGAAGTTTCGAGCTCCTATCTACAAAAATGTGGAATTTTGCATTTTTTGCCAGAAGGCAGATCACAGATGCGTGTTTTTTTTTTTTTTTTTTTTTTTTTTTTTTTTTTTTTTTTTTTTTTTTTTTTTTTTTTTTTCCAGGGGTGATCGTATCAACCCAGTTGTCCTAGAATGTTGCAAGAGGGCTCATTCTAACGATAATGAAAAGTTCTAGTGCCCTTTTTAAGTGACCAAAAAAATTGGAGGGCACCTAGGCCCCCTCCCACGCTAATTATTTTCCCAGAGTCAACGGATCAAAATTTTGAGATACCCATTTTATTCAACGTAGTCGAAAAACCTTATAACTATGTCTTTGGGGACGACTTACTCCCCCACAGTCCCCGTGGGAGGGGCAACAAGTTACAAACTTTGACCTGTGCTTACATATAGTAATGGTTATTGGGAATTATACAGGCGTTTTCAGGAGGATTTTTTTGGTTGGGGGGAAGGGTTGAGAAGAGGAGGATATGCTGGAGGAACTTTCCATCGAGAATTTGTCATGGGAGAAGAAAATTTCCATGAAGGGAGAGCAGGATTTACTAGCATTATTTAAAAAAAACAATTAAAAAATAAATGTGAAAAAGCTTTTTCAGCTGGAAGTAAGGAACAGCAATAAAACTTAAAACAAACAGAAATTATTACCCATATGAGGGGCTCACCTCCTTCTAATACCTCGCTCTTTACGCTAAAGTATTTTTAGTAATTTCAACTATTTATTCTACGGCTTTTGTGATTCAGGGGTCATTCTTAATGAATTGGGATATAATTTAAGCTTTAGTGTAAAGAGCGAGGTACTGACGATGGGGCGAATCCCCTCATATATGTAATAAAAACATGAGAATACAAAAGTTCTTTACGTAAGCTAATTTATAAGTTACGTAAATCTTTTACCAATAAAAAGATTCGTAAAAAATTAAAAGTTCTAATTGCCTTTTTAATTAACCAAAAAATCGGAGGGCAACTAGGCTTCGTCCCCCGCTTTTTTTTCTCAAAATCATTCAATCAAAATTATGAGAAAGCCATTTAGCCAAAAAAAAAAAAATATACAAATTTCTTTTTGATTATTCCTCTGCGGAGAGCCAAAATCAAAACATGCATTGATTCAAAAACGTTCAGGAATTAAATTAAAAAAACAAGTTTTTTTATCTGAAAGTAAGGAGCGATATTAAAACTTAAAACGCACAGAAATTACTTCGTATATGAAAGAGGCTGCTTCCTCATCAACGCCCCACTCTTTACGCTAAAGTTTTTTACTGTTTTAAAAAGAAGAATTGAGAGAAAGAGTCAAACTTTAGCGTAAAGAACGGGGCGCTGATGAGGAAGCAGCCTCTTTCATATACGAAGTAATTTCTGTGCGTTTTAAGTTTTAATGTCGCTCCTTACTTTCAGTTAAAAAAACTTGTTTTTTAAATTTTATACCATCAGTAAATGAATTTAAATTCAAAATAAACTTAGGTTTCTTTCATGGGAATTTAAAAATGCGTATTGAAGTGTCGTCGGTTTTGACAAAGCGGAAAACTTAAGTTTCTCTTTAAAGGTAAATAAGAGGTTTCCATAATTAAGGAAAGTTTCCGAATCTAAGTCAAAAGCTAAGTTAGACGTCTCTTAGGAATGCAATACTTCAGCTTACATAGTTTTAGGAAAATTTTTGGGGTGTTATTTGGACCAAGGGATTTGAAACCCCAAAAGACTGTGAATTTTTTTTAGTAGTTTGGGATATTTTATCAGAGAAAAAAAGAAATAAAAAGAAGGAGAAAAGAAATAGAATAAAAAGTGTACAAAAGAAGAATATTTTTTTTGACTGTTTTGTTCGAAAAAAGTTTAAACTTACTCAAAATTTAAAATTTAGACTCGACAATACTTAAGCCTAATTTACATCGAGCATTACAACCGGCACTGACTTCTTACGCACTTGGAAGCAGAGTCAAAATGTTAAGGTTCTGGGTAACGACAATCATGATTTAGAAATACTATTGGGATTTTCCATTCAGGATGTAATATCGCAGGATACCCACAGAATGTTCAATATACTCTGAATTCTAGGTTAGGAATCCAGAGAATACCAGAGTATACCAAAATTAATCTAACCAGGATTCATGGATTCCCGGTTAGATCAAATTTCAACCCCGACTGCTTATCAGTCTGTCCCACTAAATTTTGCCGCAGTAAATATTCTCACTAAAGCATTTTCACATGGATCACTGACAACTCCTATACCATGAGAAGGCATATGCCTTGAGAAGGCATAGGGGTTGTCATCCCTATTCATGCTAATTTCCTCTCGTTTTGAACCTGACTCGGTTCTTGATTGTAATTTCTGATCGTCTTGGGTTTTATCTATTTATTGATGGTGGTTTGTGGTTTAATGTGGTTTTTACTCATTTCTTATTTAATGGAGCTCTTTACTTTTATTTGAAAAAGTTGTTTCGTGGAAACAGTTTTTAAATTAATTTATGTTCATTTTTTATTATAATAGTCATTTTCATAGACAAAAAAAATTATACCTTTTTTTCTAAAAGAATCCATAGTTTAGCTTGCTATGTGCATGCTGGAGAAACGTTTTCAACAATTTTAGTCCTGACATAAATATTATAGTTTAATTTGATTTTATGCCTCGTCAAGCCGACCTGAACAATAAAACTTAATATCATTCCAAAAAATTCTATCAATGCTCTTTGACAGCTGGACACACACACTCTTTTGATTTATTTCAACTGAAAGGGCAGAAGTTATAATAATAGTAGACCCGAAAGTTTCTACTCAATACCCCTGTTGTTCTCAATTGTCTTATTGGCAACTATACACACAGTGCCTTTTGATTTAGTTTTAAAGCATAAAAGGCGAATTGCATAACTGTGGAGGGTTGACATACCCAATATCCCGAGAGACATAGTTAATGGACCGTTTTACTCTTCTGAATAAAATGGCTGTCTCGAAATTTTGACTGGATGTGTTGGAAAATGAATGGGTTTGGGAGGAGGGCTGCTTGTCCTTTAATCTCTTTTGACTCTTAAGAAGGGTATTAGAACTTTTAATTTCCAATTGAATTTTACCCTTTAAGAGTTTCAATGATATTTCTAGCTATTATATAGCGGCGCTGCCTATGATGCTGCTTGTATGCCGTTTAGAAAACCTGCATGGGCATAGTTTTGTTTTTGTTTCATTGAAAATCCCCCTAAACTTTCCCAAAAAGCCTCACTTTAATACCTTTAGTGTCGTGAGTTACAGTAACTGTAGAAATAGCATTAATTGTATACATATAGTGACTTCTGGCAAGTTCAAAATCCACCACAACTTACCCTTAAAGGTCTAACTTAATAATGCAAGCCGTTCTTGAGATATTTCTTTGTCGCCTTTTTAAAAATCCACATGCTCATAGTTAGTTTTGATTTATTTCAACATCTCAACATAGAAATTCAACATAGAAATTTCCAAATATCGTTTCCGATATCAATATTTACGTTTCGATATTCAAGATTGATTTTTGGTCCAATATATAGATAGGAGACCGTCCCACAATCGGCAGGTTTAGACTTTTTAATTCTCCAGGAACTCAATCAGGCAATAAGAAAGAGCTGATTATGCCAAAGCAAAGGTAACTCATTCAATAGCATCCTTGAAAAAGACAATTAAAAATACTCCATCACTTTCCCACCCTGATGCCTCTCTATCCTACTGGTCAAAAGTGCTAAATCTGGGCCAACCCGATACTGGTTCAGCCCTCTCTGGCCTACCTTCCGTTTACGACCACCTGTCAAAAGAAACAGAAAAGTGTCCAGATACTTGTTTTTCGGCTGTAAAATTAAGAAATAATATGGTCAGTATAGAAAACTACACCATCCTTGAAAAAGACAATTAACAATACCTAATCACTTTTCAACCTTGATGCCTCTCTATCCTACTGGTGAAAATAACATTCTCTATAAGGCTGTGGCATTGTGGAGTGACACGAGAGGTGTAGCATAAGTGGGAGATGGTAACGTCGGCAATGAAGGAGGGCAATTAATGCCAGTTTTTTCTTCTCACTCAATTGGACTATCTGTCTTGGCTTTTTCTACAATTAGCCATGACTTGATGCCCACAACTATTCCATTTAATTCATCAATGCCTTTGAATGCCTTCCGTCTTTTTAGAATATATGTAAATAATGAACGACTTGCTCAACTTGCAGCCCTTGCCCTGAGGACTGAGGGGAGGTTGACATCCCCAGAAACAAAATCAAAAACACAAAAACATAAGGGGGTAGGGTTGTTGTCCTCCGTCACTTTTGACTCTTAAAAGCGAACTAGAACATAGCATTTCCAATCAAATGAGCCTCGTCTAAATTCTACACAACCACTCCGACACACACACTCCGCTATACACTCAAGGGCTTTATATGCCCCCGGGGCGAAATATACAACACTTTCCCTGAGGGCTGTGGGGGGGTTATCCTCAAAGACATAATTACTGGACCTTTCAACTTCGTAGAACAAAATTGCTATCTCAAAATTTTTATTGGATGTGTTTGGGGAAAGGATGGGCGTGGGGGGTAGGCCTGGTCACCCTCCAATAATTTTTGACGACTAAAAAGGTCACTAGAGCCCACAATTTTTAATCGAAGGAGCCCATTTTGAAATTTATACGACAGCTCCTCCTGTACAAAGTGCCCTAGTCTAAAAAAACAAAACAAAAATAAATAATACGTTGTGCCCACATTCCTCTTTACTGTTGTACTGCCTATGATATGTATATTCATTAAAATGATTATGGAATTGAAGGCATCAATATGTATGGTATTTTCCACAATATAAGCATTTGAGTTAATAAAAGCATACTAAGAACTGCGAATAAGAACTTTAGTATCATTTTTTAGTTATAATATAACATATTGTTATCTAAAATTGATCTGACACTGATTGATTACAGTCCGAATTCTTTCAAACTTTTGCTGCTTTGAAAATTGCCAAATAATTAATAATTGCCAAATATTCGGTGAGCCAGATTACTTGTAAAGTGCACTGCCGATGGAGATAAAATTTTCGCAGAAAAGCTTAACAGCTTCGTTCGTTTTGGGTTGCCAAAAGCTAAGAAAATATACATACAGAAGTCGTCAATGGCACGCCAAAAACTGTGTGTGGCAGGTACGTACTTCTAGGGTAATTCTCAAAAATCATTTACCAAGCTATTTAAATGAAGGGCCAGGAGTGAGATGTGTGTTAAATAACACTTACATCCTTCTGATATCTATTATCCTGTGGACCCTTATTTTCAAAGTGAGTAAAAGGCCACCCCACCAGATATCACCGGTGGTATTTTTCAGATACCGCCTGTAAAGATACCGCCAACGACAACATACGACCTTGAATAGAGTCTTAATATGAAATACAGAAAATACTTCAACCTGACTCTTGGGTTCAACCCAAGGTTCAACTCTTGGATCAGGCACTGACAGCTTGCAGCAAATTAGAAAAAAAGGTTACACCACTTACCTATTCATTATTAGGAGCACAATAGCTGAATCTGGCCTCTCACCAGCGAAAACCTTTAGGCCTGACCCAGACTGTTGGACATCTACTCTTCTAGAGCCAGGAAGAACAAACTTAGAAACATGAGCCATAGCGTAGAACATCGGTTGTCGATAAAACTCATCTTTTGTTTTATCGACAATAATAGGGGAATCTACGAAGTTCTCAGCCCAGTTTGGGCCACCACCCATGTCAAGTGCGACATTCCAGTCTGTCCATCCACGAACCCAGTGGTTCAAATCCTGCGAAAGGAAAGAGCAAAATGATACGGATGATGCAGCAACTGTGAGATTTCCGCTACTATTATGTAATTTCCATCAATTTTTCAAAGCACAACAAGTATATATATATATATATATATATATATATATATATATATATATATATGAAATTCTTAGCACTTTTAAAAATTACTATTCAAATTAAACCAGTCTTGTATTTCAGAAGTCATTCTTAAGAAATTGGGACGAAAAATCAAACCTTAGCGTAAAGAGCAAGGTATTGAGGAGTGGGCGACCCCTTTATAGAGGGAACAGTTTCTGTTCATTTTGAGTTTTAATGTTACTCCTTACTTTTTAGTGAAAAAGCTTGTTTTTTGTTTAATTTCTGATCTTTTTTTCAAATAATACCAGTAAATATGGTTCACCCTCCGAGAAAATTCTTTCCCCAAATGGGAAACCCCTCCTTGGAACGTTCTTCCCACGTAAAGTGAACTATCCCCGTAAAATGTCTGCGGACTATTCCATCCTCGTTGAAAATTACCCCCTCCCCGTAAATTTTTTTGCTGAAGATTCAGTCTGAAAATTTTCTCCTTAGCATACTTTCATTTGAAAAAGACTAAGTTCTAACCGTTTTTCCAACCACTCCAGAAATCCCCCCTTCCCTGGAAAATTATTTCCTGGAAATTCAAATACACTAAAATTTACCTAGGACAATTCACTGGGAACACCTTCATATGCAAAAGTGATTAGGCAAAGGCAAAAAGATTTTTATACAGGTATTCTGTCTAATCTCTCCAGTGTAAAATTTCCTCTGGAATGTTTGACCCTGGAAATTTACCTTCAAGTGAAAAATTTTCCCAATGGAAACCCATCCCAAGCACAAAATCCCCCTTTCCATGAAAAATGTTTGAATAATTTCCAGTAACGAACACTATAAGTAAACAATGTGCAAATTTTATAACTTAAAGACCTATCCCTAGGGGCTGAGGGAGGGTCATATTTTCGCCCACTTTTGGACTTTTCAACTAAGCTAGATCAAATTGCTATATAAAAATTTTGATTGGAAGATTTGGGGAGGAAAGGGCGTTGGTAGCTGGTTGACCTTAAAATCTTTTTGGTTACTTAAAAAGGGGATTAAAACTTTTAATTTTCGTTTAAATAAGCGCTCTCCCTATGCTCTAGTACCATTGGTTCCATACCATCCTCATTTTGGCAGATAGGGACATGAAAACTCTACAGCTGTGTTCTCAGATACGCTGAATCTAACGACGTGATTTTCATTAAGATTCCTTGACGTTTAGGGGGTGTTGCCCCCTTTTTCGAAAGTCTAGCAATGTTTCTAATGCTCGCAGCCTTTTATGGGCATTACTTAGCTTGAAGAATCTTATATACTTAGAACCAGCAGAAAAAGCCGATT
Source organism: Artemia franciscana (assembly GCF_032884065.1). Taxonomy (NCBI): domain Eukaryota; kingdom Metazoa; phylum Arthropoda; class Branchiopoda; order Anostraca; family Artemiidae; genus Artemia; species Artemia franciscana. Next base: position 2,719,719 of record NC_088876.1, read on the forward strand.
CTTTTTATATTTTAACCACAACAATCACCTGCCATTAAACAGCTCTCTGCAATGTACCCAGCTATCTTAGGAAACGAAAAAAAACAACAAGATACTGTAGATGCAGAATATCGTAGTTCAAGCAACTTAACTTGTTTTTCAAGTCAATATATTTTCCTTGTTATTCAAAACAAGGGACGATAAATTTCTATATAGGGGTTTCGAACTAGGCGTTCTAATAGTACATTTCTTGTTTTGATCTGATACCATTTTCAGAAGTTATTGGCTATCACATTTTTTTGTAGTGGACGCTATTACAAAAGCACACAGATATGATAAAAAGTTACTGTTTTGGATTACAAAAGGTTTTTAACTACATCAGTTGCCTTTAAAATGAGCCATTCAATAGCTCTTTACAATGTTCTAGGGATCCACTGTCTGAGGAAAAGAAATAAAAAGGAAGATACTGTCGATACAGACTATCGTGGTTGCAGACACTTTTCTTGTTTTTCAACCCGATAGATTTTCCTCGTTATTCAAGCCAACGAACTGTAAGTTTCCTATATAGGGTTCTCCGACAGGTGGTTATAATAGTTTACTTCTTGTTTTGATCTGACAGTATATTCATGAGTTATGGATTATCACATTATTAGTATTGAACGTTATCATCTCTTACTAGTTCGCTAGCTGCCGCTGCAACCCCGATTTATTGATATAAAAATTCTGTTTTTTAGATTTTCAGTTACTATTGAGCCTTGTCCCTCCTTATTTACAGTTCCTTACCATTAACTATTTGATAAAAAAAAACTGTATGAACTAGAACTTCATTCCATGAAGTATTTCCTCGAATAACAGATTACTTTTTCAAAGTAAAATTGGAAAAGTTCAATATTTCTAGGAATTGGTGTTGAAATGGAACATCTATCAAAACAATAGGAACTGGGTAATAAGATAGACAAAAATTTTCAAATTGAATGAAAGATAACCGGTTGAGCATTGGACGAAATTAGCCCAATCGGCTTTCTTATGCTAATCAGTTTAATCATTTGCCTTTGAGCTAAAGTAAAACTGTAAGTCCCTCCGATTGAACAAAAAACTGGGCAATAAAATTTTACCTATTAACTTTCTTTGGATTAAAATATGAGCTTCAAATGGCATTATTTGTTGTAATTATCTATTTTAATTAATATTAATTAACAATTTATATAAAATTATATATCGTGAAAAGAGAAATCACCAATGCAACAGCACAAAAAAAAAAAAAAAAAAAAAAAAAAAAAAAAAAAAAAGAGACAGAAGGAGAAAAGGAAGACTGTTTTCCTAAATTAGTGATTAATATAGACCAGCACTTGAATGAGGCCTTAACCCTACTCATACATACAATCACATAGGTCAAACAGCATAGCTGTTTGTATATACTTTAAAACTTGTATTTAATAAAATATACATACTTTGCATATATGAAACTGGGGTGTGGCCTCTTAAACCAAATTGTAAAACTTCTCTATTATTTATAAAGCTTACCGTAATAATATCTTGAAAATAGCTTTCTCCCCGCTCCCAGGATCCAAGCGTAACCTTATCTGGATTCAACGGATTTGCTCCTTAAAAAAAAAACTATTGAATTTTTGTTCTAAAACCTGTAATCCTTTATGAGAGGAGTGAAGGGTAAATCCTAAATTACTTCTGTATTTATTTTTGTTTATACGATTATATTTAGCTAAAACAAATACGCTTTTATAGGTATAAACTAGCAATTTTGGAAGTTTACAAAGACAAATTGCAATTGACATCGGATTCAAATCTGACTCAACTAATATTTGGATTCAATTAATTAGCTTCATTAAAAAACAGTCATCAAACTGTAGTACTAAAACCCAATTATTTTTAAATGAGTAGAATTTTCAATTAATTCCGAGGAATATTCGTACATACTTGTACTATTATGTCGACCAAAAACAAAAAGCATTTTTTTTTTATAAATATGGTTCCGAGCAATATTCGTACATACTTATATTATTATGTCGAGCGAAAACAAAAAGCCTTTTCTTATAAATACGGTTCCGAGCAATATTCCGAGAAATATTCGTACATACTTATACTACTATGTCAAGCAAAAACAAAAAGCGTTTTTTTTTTTATAAATACGGTTCCGAACAATATTCCGAGCAATATTCGTACATACTTATACTATTATGTCGAGCAACAACAAAAAGCGTTTTTTCTTTACGGCTCCGAGCAATATTCGTACATATTCATACGATTATGTCGAGCAAAAACAAAAAAGAGTTGTATACGATTATGTCGAGCAAAACAAAAAAGTATTTTTTTATAAATACGTTTCCAAGCAATATTCCGAGCAATATTCGTGCATACTTATACGATTATGTCAAGCAAAAATAAAAAAGTGTTTTTCTGTAAATAACAAAACGTTTATAATTACAAATTTCCTATTAATTAATACTTGATAATTTAAAAAATTATATTTAAAAAATAAAATTATATATAATTTTAGGTAGTTGCTCCCTTCCGTTCAAAGCGTAAATATATCTGAATAAATCATTATATAAATATCCATAAGTATATCGTTCAAATATCTGAAGATATCCGGACTTCTAGTTCTGAGTACCTTAGAAATTAGAAATACTGATTACTTTAGAGTACTTTAGAAGTTAGGTACACCGAACCTTCTGTTTTTTCTAAGTTTCAGGTAATATCTAAGCAAGGCGTATCTTTCTTATTTATGAATAAGGTCAATTGACTCTCCAATTGAAAAGCGGCATAAGAAAATAACTTTAAAAACGGCGCGTAATCTCACGTTATTTACAATTTCGTATGGCTTCAAAGTTGATTAAGGTTGCCATGAAACAAAATAAACCATGTCTATTTGAAGACTTTCAGTATATCATGGCAGGCTTGGTACGTGGATGTTTTTAGGGAGAGGGACTTCAGTGAAAACACCAAAGATAGGGTGACTATTCAGAATGTAAGGAATTATGATTAAATAGGTGCATGGGGCGTCAACAGCAAGGTTGGGAGACACACTAGTAACCTTTCAAGGAGAAAAAGACCCCGAAACAAAAACGTCGAAAGTTATCGACATTCTACACGTTATCAACGGCACTGAAGGACCTTCATCCTTAACATATTATAAAAATCTTTTGTTTGTAAGAGCAAAATACTACGCGTATGCTTGACGATGCTGTATCTAATTAAATAAAAAAAACAAGTTTTTTTAACTGAAAGTATGGAGCGACATTAAAACTTAAAACGAACAGAAATTGCTTCGTATATGAAAGGGGCTGCTTCCTCATCAACGCCCCGCTCTTTACGCTAAAGTTTGATTCTTTCTCTCAACTCTTCTTATTAAAACAGTAAAAACCTTTAGCGTAAAGAGCGGGGCGTTGATGAGGAAGCAGCCCCTATCATATACGAAGTAATTTCTGTTCGTTTTAAGTTTTAATGTCGCTCCTTACTTTCAGTTAAAAAAACTTGTTTTTTTTTATTTAATTTCTGAACGGTTTTGAATCAATGTATGTTTTGATTTTGGCTCTCCGCAGAGGAATAATTAAAACAAAATTTGCATTTTTTTTTTTTGGCTAAATGGCTTTCTCATAATTTTGATCGAATGATTTTGAGAAAAAGAGCGGGGGAGGAAGCCTAGTTGCCCTCCAATTTTCGGTTAATTGAAAAGGCAACTAGAACTATTAATTTTTTACGAATATTTTTATTAGTAAAAGATATATGTAACTATAAATTAGCTTACGTAAAGAACTTTTTTATTATCATGTTTTTATTACATATATGAGGGGGTTTGCCCCCTCGTCAGTACCTCGCTCTTTAAACTAAAGCTTAAATTTTGTCCCAATTCATTAAGAATGACCCCTGAATCACAAAAGCCGTAGAACAAATAGTTGAAACTACTAAAAAATACTTTAGCGTAAAGAGCGAGGTATTAGGAGGAGGTGATCCCCTCATATGGGTAATAATTTCTGTTCGTTTTAAGTTTTAATGCTGCTCCTTACTTACAGCTGAAAAAAACTTTTTCATATTTATTTTTTCATTGTTTTTTTTAAGTAATGCTAGTACATCCTGTGCTCCCTTCATGGAAATTTTCATCCCCTATGTTAAATTCCTCGATGGAAAGTTCTCCCAGCACATCCCCCTCTTCTCAACCCCTCCCCCAACCAAAAAATCCTCCTGAAAACGTCTGTACACTTCCCAATAACCATTGCTATATGTAAGCACTGGTCAAAGTTTGTAACTTGTGCCCCTCCCACGGGGACTGTGGGGGAGTAAGTCGTCCCCCAAGACATAGTTATAAAGTTTTTCGACTACGCTGAATAAAATGGCTATCTCAGAATTTTGATCCGTTGACTTTGGGAAAATAATTAGCGTGGGAGGGGGCCTAGGTGCCCTCCAATTTTTTCGGTCACTTAAAAAGGGAACTAGAACTTTTCATTTCAATTAGAATGAGCCCTCTCGCAACATTCTAGGACAACTGTCTGGGGCTAAACGGAAAGCAGTTTGTCCTTGTCTGGGTTGGGAGGATGTCATAAATAAAGATTTAACGGAAATGTCATAGAGAAGATTCATAAATAAAGATTTAACGGAAATGTCATATAACGGAAATGGGAACTTCCTGGGAGGGTGTAAATAGGGAAGCCTTAAATAGATTAGGTTGGAGGAGGAGCGTGCGTAGCTGTGTTGGCCTCAGGCGGCTTGGTGCTGCAGTGAGTTATTATTATTAGTAGTAGTAGTATTCCATTATATTTGGACGAAATTTGGATATGTTTTCTAAGAAAAGCTGAGACGCATAAAACAGCTCATACGCTTAGTACAGACGCACTGCTTTATTAAGCCTGTACATTGCTTAGATGTCATCTAAACGTTAATAGCACCAAATCTAAGTGACTCTGTAGATATGTGGTTGCATTCGAACGATATTTGCAAAAAGTTAGGGTTTTCTGGAAATTTGCAACCATATGTAACGAATCATAGACTTTTCAAAAACAAACAAAAAAACAGAATTTTTTAAACGCAACACTATCAAATATTGAAATCTACTTACAATAACAAGTAGACAGCTTCAAAAGACATCAAAAATATCCAAAGGAAACACCATTAAACACTGAAATCTACACATAGTAAAAACATGAGCAAAATAAAAAAAGTAGACAGTAGACAAGTAGACAGCTTCAAAAGACATCAAAAATATCCAAAGGAAACACCATTAAACACTGAAATCTACACATAGTAAAAACATGAGCAAAATAAAAAAAGTAGACAGTAGACAAGTAGACAGCTTCAAAAGACATCAAAAATATCCAAAGGAAATACCATTAAACAGTGAAATCTACACATAGTAAAAACATGAGCAAAATAAAAATAAGTAGACAGTAGACAAGTAGACAGCTTCAAAAGACATCAAAAATATCCAAAGGAAACACCATTAAACAGTGAAATCTATACATAGTAAAAACATGAGCAAAATAAAAAAAAGTAGACAATAGACAAGTAGACAGCTTCAAAAGACATCAAAATTATCCAAAGGAAACGCCATTAAACAGTGAAATCTACACATAGTAAAAACATGAGCAAAATAAAAATAAGTAGACAGTAGACAAGTAGACAGCTTCAAAAGACATCAAAAATATCCAAAGGAAACACCATTAAACAGTGAAATCTACACATAGTAAAAACATGAGCAAAATAAGAATATGTAGACAGTAGACAAGTAGACAGCTTCAAAAGACATCAAAAATATCCAAAGGAAACACCATTAAACAGTGAAAACTACACATAGTAAAAACATGAGCAAAATAAAAAAACGTAGACAGTAGACAAGTAGACAGCTTCAAAAGACATCAAAAATATCCAAAGGAAACACCATTAAACAGTGAAATCTACACATAGTAAAAACATGAGCAAAATAAAAATAAGTGGACAGTAGACAAGTAGACAGCTTCAAAAGACATCAAAAATATCCAAAGGAAACACCATTAAACAGTAAAATCTACACATAGTAAAAACATGAGCAAAATAAAAATAAGTAGACAGTAGACAGCTTCAAAAGACATCAAAAATATCCAAAGGAAACACCATTAAACAGTGAAATCTACACATAGTAAAAACAGGAGCAAAATAAAAAAAAGTAGACAGTAGACAAGTAGACAGCTTCAAAAGACATCAAAAATATCCAAAGGAAACACCATTAAACAGTGAAATGTACACATAGTAAAAACATGAGCAAAATAAAAATAAGTAGACAGTAGACAAGTAGACAGCTTCAAAACACATCAAAAATATCCAAAGGAAACACCATTAAACAGTGAAATCTACACATAGTAAAAACATGAGCAAAATAAAAATAAGTAGACAGTAGACAAGTAGACAGCTTCAAAAGAAATCAAAAATATCCAAAGGAAACACCATTAAACAGTGAAATCTACACATAGTAAAAACATGAGCAAAATAAAAAAAAGTAGACAGTAGACAAGTAGACAGCTTCAAAATACATCAAAAATATCCAAAGGAAACACCATTAAACAGTGAAATCTACACATAGTAAAAACATGAGCAAAATAAAAATAAGTAGACAGTAGACAAGTAGACAGCTTCAAAACACATCAAAAATATCCAAAGGAAACACCATTAAACAGTGAAATCTACACATAGTAAAAACATGAGCAAAATAAAAAAAAAACAGTAAAAATAAACACAGCCCTATTAAACATTGAAATCTGCATGCAGTACACATCAAAAATATCCAAAGGAAACACCATTAAACAGTGAAATCTACACATAGTAAAAACATGAGCAAAATAAAAAAAAACAGTAAAAATAAACACAGCCCTATTAAACGTTGAAATCTGCATGCAGTACAGCAGTAAACAGCTTAAAAAACAGTAAAAAAGAAACATACTTTTCAAAACACGTACAATTAAATATTAAAACACAGTAGATATATTAAAATAGTAAACAGTTAAAAAAACAACTAAAAATATTTTTTGTAACGAAACCCTTTTAAATAATGAAATCCATGTACAGTATAAACGCTAAACATAAAAAAATAGTAAACAAAAACTTAATTTTTTGATGGAGCACTATTAAATTTTGCAAACCTAGCTATTTTGGGCTATATCACAGAAACAAGCAACCTAATACACTCTATTTATGAAATTGTAATTTTATAATAAAATACATATTTACCCTCACAGGCTTCTGTCCCAAGAATAAAATAATCAGGAAATTGATCGTTAGTTAGATCCAATACACCTGGGGGAATTATTGCATCAGTGTACCAATGAACGCCAATGCCATCTACGTATTTTGCGGCAGATGTGTCATTTAATACCTAAAAGGATGATCACAACAGCTAATTAGGATTTTTCGGGTTGAAGCTATGCCACAACGTTGCCACAAAGTAGGCAAGGTATGCCACAAAGTAGGAAAGCTCTTTTTTTGTGATAAAATCTAGCGCATTGAAAAATCAAATATTAACTTACCAGACGTGCTGAATTTATAGAATTGTAGATCATTTTACTGATCCATCTTTGAGGGGTTTTCCCTCTTTCAAAAACAAATCTAATTGTCTTACTTTAATTATATCAACTGACTTTACATAAGTCAGCATTTAAATTAGGTCATCATTCGGATAATTAAAGGGCTAATACCATTGTATATTATGTGGTAACTACCGTAGCAGCCCCAGCAATTAGTGATAAAAACACGATACTCGTCGTTTGCCAATATCGATGTAATATTGATCGAAAGTGATACTAGTGTGCAATCGAAATACTTGATTGACATATTGATCACTTGATTGATTTGATTGAAACTGCATGGTGGGTGGCATAGAGAGCGTAGCAATTTTACTTCTCCAGGTGAACCGATCAGGATATGAGGCGAGTGGAGCCCACCCAGGGATTCTCATTCCTCTCAAGGAATATTTAAATTAGCTCTAATCAAACCCCAAGCCTAGGATTGGTTGAACTTACAACTCTCCACCTAGAACTTATTACAAAAAGAGACCTTGCAACTGTCTAAGATACTGACTTATAATGCTTTGCTCCAATTATTAATAATAGTCTGTTACCCTTCTAGTCAATGGCAAAAAGTATTCCACCCGAACCTACTTATTTTAACCCCTGATATTGGAGATAAAGTATCAGATCCCAGGAATATGACTTACAATTTCAGGCCATTTTGGCAAGGCTAATCTCTGATCGTCCATAATCATAAGCTTTACATCACTGTATCCATGAGCTTCAAGGGTTGGTCCAAGATGGTCAGCAATCCAGTCTCTTTGTGATTCTGCTGTCCAGCCCATACAGTTGAAAGGGAAGTCAGGTATCATTCCATCTGTAGGCTCATTTTGCGCAGTTAAGCCCCAGAAATTCAGACCAAAGGACTTATAAGAATCCAAAAATCTATAAGAAAACAATCTGACTGATGTTAAAAATCAGACTGATACATAAAGCGCATGGAATATTAAAATGAAACGACTAACTAGCTTAGACACAATGAGTTGTTTTAGGTAGGTAGTTGGTGCGCTGGATTAAGAATCTGTAAGTTAAAAAAAGACTGTAAGTTAAGTGAGGGTCAACCCAGCTCTTACTGAGTACCTGTGAAATATGAGGAAGGTAAGCAGGAAGGGTGAGCGAAAGAACAGGATGGCTAGTTCCTACACCCCCCCCCATCGCACTTTCTGGCTGAAGAACAACAAGATAGAGATAAGCAAAGCCAGTTTGGACATTAACAGTCTAGTTCATTCATATATTAAATTATAAGAATAATTAAAAGAAAGACGATTTTGCATCTTTCAATAATACCCAGTGGGTGATCAAAGATTTTGAGAAGGGAGGGAGGAATGAGGTCTGCTGAACCTCAAATAAAAATAACGATGAGAACGGTTTACTGGTATATTCAAAGAGGGAGGGGGAATGAAATCTTTAGAAGCGGTTGTGAATCACGTGTACAATCTGAGACAGTTTAAAGTTGATGAAAAAGATTTTATTAACTTCGAATCACTGGCTATAGCAAAATTTTTAACCAGACAATATTTTAGCCACTTAAAAAAAGAACACGGCATTGGACTTTACAGTCCCTACCGGCTGTGCTTTCACACACCCCTGCTGTTTACCTTCCCCATATTTCTCCAGGTACCCTAGGATTTGAACCCTCGCTCTTTTGGACAAACGACTCTAAATCCAGGACACCAATCTACTCGGCTAGGACGGCCATTTTTGCCGCTATTGGACCAAAATTTTGTAGCAGAAAATAGCAAGATCATCGTTGCGCTATCAGTAGCAACTTTAAAAATTATATAGATATAAAAATTTGCTTTCGTACGTATCCCTTCCCCGCGTCTATCAGATTTTATTTACATTTTAATTAATATTGAAGTTAAAGAATTAATTAAATGAATTAATTTACTCATTTATTTAATTAATTAATTAAATTAACTAGTTGTTTAATTTAATTAATTTTAAACTGAATTTAATTGCAATTTATTGCAATAACATGTAATATTGCGATAACGCGTTCATGAAATTGTTTTCTTCCAAAAAAATTAATAAATCTTACAAAGCCGTATAAGCTAACCAAAACCAACCAAGTTCGCCTAAGCGCAAGGGGATTGAGCTACTAATCAATAAGTTGTGTAGGAATTTTCTATCTATAAAAGGGCAAATTGCAGCTTATGCAGCTCTGAAGCACAACAAGCAAATAAAGCAAAACAATATGCAAACACAAGAAGCAAAATTACAATAGATACAAATAGGTACTTTTGAACTAAATTCAACAGTTGGAACCAGTTATCAAACGCTAATAATTATAAAATTTTATTACATAAGCTTATTGAACGTGGATTAATTATCTCTTTGACCTAATATCCAAAAGGATGGCCCCTTGGACAAAAAATCAGCGCTGAATACATTTTTTTTTTCATTTCAAGTTGAAAGTCGTATAGCCTCTCTAAGTATCATGCTTACATAATTTATTCCATCGCTCTAGCCTCTCTATGTCCCATGCTTACATAATCTGCATAAACAGTTACTATCCCTATAAAAGGACAGGCGATTACAAAATTAGCATACTTACATGAGCATAAAATTCAAGCTTCACTGAGTAAGAGGAATGACCACTTTTTATAAAACTTAATATTCAAGTCATGATAATCATATGAATAATTTATTTTTACTTGGATTGAATGAAACTGATATTATGACACGCACCTGGGTGAGGAAATCGGACGTATTCTATGATACGAACCGAATATAAATGAATCAACATGTGAAAAATCTGCTACTCTTTTTCCTTATGAAATGCGCTTGGCTAAAGTAAATCAGCGAACTTCACCAATCAACATCACCAATAAATCAAATACTATGGCATTTTTTTAGAAGGAACTTATGGTCATCCATGTACCAATCTCCAAGCGACCCCAAATTTCCTTCCCCCAACATTCCCTCTTTTTTTTACTTAGTCCAAAATGTTTGGACTTAGTCTTTTTTAAATTAGAATTCTCTGGATTTATATTTTTTTTACTTGGAATTATTTGAACTTATAGACTTATTTTTTAGACTTGGACTTTTTTTTAGACTCAACACTTATTTGAACTAAGAGTTCTTTGGACTCGGAATTTTACTTACAATTTGGCCGGTCCTTGACATTACCTAGTTTATTTTGTGCTTTCGAGCAGTATTAATTGTACATTGGAAGGATAAACACTTAAATTATATTTAAAAAAGTGAAGATAAGACATTCCAAGAAAGTGTGCGCTCGTGATACAGTTATCATTGCATTGAACACTGACAAAGACACATTTTTGAACTATGAAACAACTACAAGTGGTAAAACAATTGGAAATGTATATGTGCGTTGTCATGACAGAGAAAGATTTGAATCCTTTGAAGTACTAAAAAAAATTCAACTTTTAAGATGGTGGATACATGAGAGTAACTTTTCCAGAAATGTTAGTGCTCAAAGAGAATGCAAACATAAAATTATTAGTTGATGACGAAGGCCAACTTCTTGCTACTGCTGGCGGTAACACGTTGCCTGTTGAAAGATCATATCACCATCTTTCTGGTATTTGCATTCAAGTGAAAGAAAAGGGAAAAAGAAAGGTCTACTGCTGCCCTAATATCATAATGGATATCTTGTCTAATTTTGAAAACTGCAAACTATGTAAATACTCTACACGAATCGATGAAAAAGAAGTACATGTGAACATTATTAGTATCATTGATCGTATACCAACAGATACAGTCAATGAACCCAATAATATCACTGATGAAACGTGCGATACGATTGTAAATGATACCCTGTAAAAATCCTGTAGGGCTCAAAAATGAAATGAGTGCCATATCAAGAGAAAAAGTAATGAAATTATTGAATGGATTCAAAGCATTCATTTTTATGTTTATGATGATATTCTACAGGTCGTTATTTCAATATAATAGTTAAGGAATTACTTAAGGGTACGCTAGCAAGTCAAACGTTTAGAATGTTTATTAAAAAAGTTGAAGATGTAAGAAAAGGCATTTTCAGAGACATAGATACTGCTAGCGGGCTCATAGGGGGTGTATTAGAATCTGATACAGGTTAACGGGGCTTTTACCAAAGTCTGAGAGAGATGAGCTGGATTTTTTTTCCATAATCCACACAGACAAGCAAGCATCCTCTCAGACACACAAACACACAAAGACAGACATGGGGACAAGCAAGTAACTGCCCAGAAACATAGGCACTGAGAGAGAGAGAGAGAGAGAGAGAGAGAGAGAGAGAGAGAGAGAGAGAGAGAGAGAGAGAGAGAGAGAGAGAGAGAGAAAACACATACAAACAAAAAGGGTCAGACATACTAAAACTCAAAGACAGACACAAAGACGGGCAAGCACAAAGTCAAGCACAGAGGCATGGCTGGGGCACGTTTTAAGGCTGAAGAATGACAGATTGCCGAAGATTGTCCTTTTTGGTGCACTGTCTAGGGTAAACGGAAAGCAGGTCGTCCTTGTCTGGGATCGGAGGATGTCATAAACAAAAATGTAAAGGAAATAGGAACTTCCTGGGAGGGTGGAAAGAAGGAGGCTTTGAATGGATTGGGATGGAAGATGAGTGTGTGCAGCTGTGTTGGCCTTAGGCGGCTTGGCTCTGCGGCAAGTTGTTGGTAGTAGTAGTAGTAGCAAATTATAAGTCCAAAAAAATTCCTAAGTCCAAAAAATACTAAGTCCAAAAAGGGGAAAAGTTGGGGGAGAGGTATTAGGGGCCCCTTGGCGGTTGGGACATGGGTGACCATAACTTCCCTCCAGAAAAATACCATATTAATTGATTCATTCGTGATATAAGTTCGCTGGTTTACTTTAGCCAAGCGCATATCATAAGAAAAAAAGGGTAGCAGATTTGTCGCTTGTTGATTCATTTAAATTTGTTCGTGTTATTTAATTCGTCCGATTTTCTTTACCCAAGCAAGTGTCATAACATAAGCTTCATTGAACCCAAATAAAAAATTATCTATATAATTGTCATGACTTTAGTATTAATTATTATAATAACTGGGCAGTTCTCTAATTCAATAAAGGTCAAATTTTATGTTCATGTATGTTACAGGGATAGTAACAGGTTATGCAAATTATGTTCTAACATGATTATGCTAATTATGCAAGCATGGAACTTAGAGCGGCTATAGCGATGGAATAAATTATGAAAGCATGGGACATGGAGAGGCCAATTATACTACTGTTGGAAGACTGTAATCCTCTGACCGATGGTTTCCTGACAATTACAATAGTGAAACGTGCATTTCAAGTAAGTATTACAATTACAATAATGGAATGTGCATATTTCAATGTGCATTAAGTAATAGTGAAATGTGCAATATCTAGTAAGTATAATAGGTAAATATAGGTAAAATAAAGGTAAAGGGTAAAATAGGTAAAATTTATATTATAAATATAATAATATTAATATATAATATAATAACATATTATATTATAATAGTCTGTCATTCTGTCATTCTTCTGTCATTCTTCTGCTGCAATCCGTCATTCTTCAGCCTTAGATAGTGCCCTAGCCATGCCTCTGTGCTTGACTTTTTGCTTGCCTGTCTCTGTGTCTGTCTTTGAGTTTTAGTATAAATAAAATAAAAATAAATAAAATATAAATAAACATAATAAAATATAATATAAACTTTATAAATAAAATAATATTAATAAAATATAAATAATAATATAAATAAATAAATAAATAAAATATAAAATATAAATAAAATATAAAACAAAATACAAATAAATATAAATAAGAATAAAATAAAAAAGGATAAAAAAAAGTAAAATATAAGTATATAAAATATTAAAAGTATATTTAAACATATATATATTTAAAGTATATAAATATTATTTAAACATAATCGAAATATCATAAATAAGGTAAGACAAATACATACAAATTGTAAGATTTATAAATATATCTGGACGAAATAATTTTTTTTTATTTTTTATAAATTTTTATTTAAATTTTTATTTTTTTATAATTTTTTTATAAATAAATATCTATAGATTTTTTATAAATTTATGATAATATTCAGACGGCAGCAAAGCTTCAAAATTATGTCCAAAATTTGAGAATTCGATAATAAAAATAAATATTAAATAAAAATTCAATAAAAGTACCGAAAAAGTGCATGGATCAAGTTTTGAAATGGTGTTATATCAGCGTTAAACTGAGCTTTCACGTTTAATGTTCTTGAAAGAAATTTCTGTTAGCTTCTAAAAATGTTAATGTTGACTTAAAAAACAATTATTACCAATAACTTAATTGGATATGCCTTGATAATTTAGCAGTTGTTTTGTTGCCAAACCGTTCCTTTCAAATGCATTCGCCTTCGGCAGTTGTATTTTTCAGAAGAAAATCAAACATAAAAATGATAAGTTAAAATAATCGACAGATTTACTTCATTTACATGTAGAATTGAGTTATACAATACTTTATAAAACAGGTATTCAAAATTTCAAATTTGTAGCTTTTGAAAAGAAAGAAAATTTAAACAAGAGCCTCAAAAGAGACGAGATAAAGCAAAACCCAAAGCCTAGGAGGCCATCCTAGGGACTATGATGCGGCAACCGTGTTGTCTTGGTACTGCTGTGTAAATGCACAGCCAAGGACTTCGAGGACTTCTAGAACTGTTAAATTATCTGCATACAAAGAAAGTGTCTGATTTTAAGCTACTTTTCAACAAAAAAGGGAAACCAAAATAAAAACTATAACTTCTATTGTTGACACTCTCCCAAAAAATAAGAAATTCATTTAAAAAGTCAACTTCTTGGGTAGTTCCGCTCTATCTTCATTTTAATCTAGCAGTTTATGTCAGATTTAATTCACGCTTGCATTGATATTTCAGTGTGTATGGGAAACTATTTCGAGGGGGGGGACTATTTCTTAAAATTTAGCATTTTATAAAATTTACTGTTTTCAGACGGTTTCCTTTTTGTTATCCAGTCCAACGCTGGGTGAGCACAGTATTCATTCTCACAAAAAGTCTCCTTCTGCATAAAATCAAAATTTCTATTTTAACAAACCGGGGCATTTAGCCGGGTAGATATTTGTTTGCTAAGTTATTGAGAAAAGAGCCTGCAGTATCGGCAAAAGAAAACATACTAAAACAAGGACATGGTTAATAAAATTCTATTAAAAAGTGCCCACCCCCTTAAGTACAGTGGTTTGTTTTGACGCTTGTTAGGTCAGTTTTTCACCCAAATAGGGGCCACTAGCTCAGTAAAATTTCCTTTGCCAAGCCCCTAGGGGAAAAACAATCTACTTTGGCAAAAGAAAACTTGGCAAATTAAAGTGCCAAATTAAAGTTGGCAAATTAAATTAAATTCTTTCGCTAATGACATTCTGTCTCCATTGAATTAGCTTCTTTATTTCACTCAAACTGGGTCAACTATCCCGGAGGATCTTTCTTCTCTGGGGAAAAGAGAAACATCCAGACAGAGGCAATTAACCCTGTAAATTTCCATTGATCAAGTTCCTAGGAAAAGAAAACTACCTGCGTTGAAAAAGAAAATTAAC
The DNA here is from genome assembly GCF_032884065.1 of Artemia franciscana. Lineage (NCBI taxonomy): Eukaryota > Metazoa > Arthropoda > Branchiopoda > Anostraca > Artemiidae > Artemia > Artemia franciscana. The sequence goes on from NC_088876.1 coordinate 2,734,770, forward strand.
TCATTGAAGTGGTTTAGCTTTGGGCAATGGCTGACGAGAATGGCTGATGGCTGTCTCCATAAAACTTGCTTAATTTTTTACACAAAGTGGCTCAACTGTCCCAATTTTGGGAAAAAGGAACTATTACATTGGCAAAAATATAGTTATTTGACGAAGTAGTTTCTCCAGGGTTGGTAATATTCTGGTAACTATTTGTTATCAGACAAAGAGGGGCACTAATCTTATAAATTTCCCAAGGAGAATTTTTTAGGAAAGCAGTAGTAGTAGTAGTAGTAGACAGGTTTAATTGCAAAAACTTGACAGCTATCGCTGATTTGTGTTTCTTTACAACATATACAAAATCAAACTACACTTGTAAATATAAATCAAACTATAAATATTAACTGTTATTATACATTTTGACGAAAACCGGGACGAAAGAATTACATTATCGGTTTGTTCTTGCTTTAACGGGAACTAACTTATCTTGCTTTCTCGTTCTTGATGGTAGAGGTTGATCAGGTAGAATGTCACGGTGCTGAGATTTAGAAAGCAAGTACTTTCCGAATTCATTATCAGAGTTTCGTACCGGTTTTGGAGTGACGGCAGTCCTAGCACTTCCAGAGCCTTTTCGTAAGAGATGTCACGGCGGCTCAAGATGATCGATACCGCTCGCTTCTGAACCGATTCAAGCTCCTGACAAAGATACACTGTTCTAAGTGCTGAGGGCACCCGAACAGGGCACGCATATTCCAGAATGGGGCGGAAATACGCTATGTATGCATACTTAATACTCTCTGTGTTTGCACTGAACCTACGCATACCGTTTAAAGTCTGTAGACTAGCGTTTGCACTTTTAACCACGTTTTCAATATGTGCGGCAAAGCTGAAGTCATTGGAAAAAGTAACTCCAAGGATCTTGATACTGTTTGTTAGAAGGAATGGAACATTTGACTCCATAACATCACTTTTTAGCGGGTTAAAGCGCACTATCTTCAACTTGTTCACATTAATCTCAAGATTTAGCTCCGCGCATTCTTTTGTGAAAACACTGAAAAAATTTGAACTGAATTGTGGCGTCACAACTCTGTTTTGTACTAAATATTTCAGGATAAATGACAGGTCATCCACGAACTTGTAGCGGTCGTCATAGTCAGTTATGAGGAAGTTAATTACAGACAAGAATACAATAGCTGCAAGCTTAGTGCCCTGAGGGGCTCCACAGGTGGATGAGGACCATTCGGAATTACTATCACCTTCGTAGAGAGCAAACACCCGATGCATCCTCTGACTGAGAAAGTCTAACACGAGCGTAAGAGTATTTTTCTTAGCCCCCATTAGCTTGAGATTAAGGGCAGCTACAATGTGATTGATTAAATCAAATGCCTTTCGGAAATCTATGGCACCAAGGTCTATAAAACTGTGACCTTTTTCGACCCACTTAAGGAGACTATCGTACATCTGCACTAGGTACACTGAGATATTACAGTCTTTCAGTCCGCCGTATTGTCTCTGGTCGATAGATCCCTTGATTTGATCAAGTAAGACCCTCACGATAAAGGTCTCGGCCACTTTTGCCAGGCATGGTGTTTGCGAAATAGGTCTAAGTTCGTCACAGCTCTTAGGGTTGGTAAACTTCAGAATTATTCTAACGTAAGCTTTCTTCTAAACAGCTGGAAAGATCCCTATACGAAAGCAAAGGTTTATCAGCACTGTGAGTGGTTTCGTAATGAAAGGGGCGTATTCTCGAATCAGTTTGGGTGGAAGTTCGTCTGGATAAGCTGAACAGTTTACTTTCACCTTCATCAGGGTCTTATAGGTTGTCATCTCATCGAAAACAACTTCACCTTCATCTGCGCAGGAGTCAAGTATTTCAGACTTCTGGGCTTGTGTGGGAGGAGGAAATGAGGTCCAGATGCGGGTGAAATATTGATTAACCTCATCAGCAGTTGTGTAAGTTCCGTCAGGGCTGCTTATTTTTATGCTGTTATGAATGGACTTGTCAGTGATTTGCTTGACCGCTCTGTGCCATTTCCTGGGATTAGTGTGCCTAAGACTGTCCGAAAATTTCTCACGCCCGTAATCTTTCTTCGCACTTCTCGTGAGAGAGGTAATGTGATTTCGCAATTTTTTCGCATTTTGCAAATCTCCTTCTTGGAAAAGCTTGCACTTTTTTCGGATTAGTTTCTTGATTTGGGGGGTTATCCAGGGTTTATCCCTTTCATATCTAGTGAAAGTCTTTTCAGGAAAAAACTCGAGGTATTTGGCATAGAGAACTTCGTTGAACAGTTGGCATTTTCTATCGAAGCTTTCGTCTCCATAGATATCTGGAAAAGGGTAAATAGTTATCCATCGACCATAGGTGCAAATTGCTGAATCAGTAAGCGGACGGTACTTGACATGCTTAATTTTAGGCTTGGGTATTGATGCGGCAGCTGACCAGAGCACAATTTTATGATCAGAACAGGCAAGAGGCCCAAGGGATTCAGGGGTTTGGTAATATGTCTCACAGTTGGTCAGGATTAAATCAAGTATGCTGCCGGATTCATGTGTTGGAAAATTTACAACCTGCTTGAGGGAAAGGCATGATGCTAGCCAGCTTTTCTTGGTTTGGTTAAAGTCCCCAGCCAGAACAATAGCAGGGTTTCCATAAAAAGCACGAAGGCGGTCGACAGTCTTTTGGAGGTATGTGACAAGATCACGGCGATTTTTAGCACTTTCAGGGTAGTAGATTGAAGCAAAGATGATGCATGAGTAAGCACGCGGCATGACTGATGGTTTGCACCAAACCCACACAGCCTCAAGTTCAGTGCTTTCGAGTTCACGTAGCTCCTTCATTGGGATATCTTCACGTACGTAAAGGGCTACTCCACCGCCTAGTCTCTGGTCACCAGGAGCTTGTCTTGTTCTGAGGTATTGGGCATAACCGGTGAGTTTTCGTGTCACTTCAGTCAGGTTCCAAGTTTCTGTTATAGCAGCGACAGAAACATTGTTCTGCCTTAATACTACATCGATCTCATCTATTTTATTGCAAAGAGAACGTGCGTTACAAAGAAGGAATGTGGGAAAACGCTTCTTAGACAATTTGTGCTAGTTAAAGAAAACTAACTGATTGAATTGGTTTAGCTATGGGTTATAGCTGATGACAATATATCTAGCGTTGCTAACGCTTTGATACTAACTGTACCAGTTTTCTAACTAAAATTATACCACAAAGATTAATTTGTGCCATCTGGACCACAGTTAAAAAAAATACTTTAAAAAGAACAAAATTTCAATAAACTAAAACCTAGAACAGATGTATGAGTCAAAAAGGAGCAAGCTAAATCAAAATGCACAGGAGAATTTTCATTATTCCGAAAAATTTCAAAAAATATCCTATTACACCAGGACCACTAAATTTTACCCAAAATTTTACAACTGTACTGCGTTGGTGATGCTGATTCTGATATAATCAAGCATTTTTTTTCTCACTCGACTGAAGTCAACAACCCTGGTAGATCTCCCTGCTGTTGGAGAATAGAACTTCTATGTTGACAAAAGAAAACTTACTTGACAAAGTAGTTTGCCCAGGGTTGGTAATATTCTGGTAAAAGTTGTCCTTCTCCATAAAACACATTGTTTGTTTTCATCCAAGCTGGGGCAGACCAGGGGGAAGCGAAAAGTGAAACTTGACGACTTGCTAGGGCCAATGCTTTCTTAATATATGGTATCTAACAAAAAGGGTAACGTTTGAAACATTTTTCGTATGATAAAAAGGTCTGAAATTACTTGTTATCTTAAATGAGGACAAAACTAATCAGTTCATTTGGGACTTCTCTTCCCTGCTTAAATCAAGGCACAAGTAACTAGAAGGATTAATAAAATTTTGTAATTATAAACTATCTTTTCATGCATGACAGATGAATACATTATTTTAATAATATAATTTAGAGCTTTACTGAAAACAAAGAAGGCAAACAGGAGAAAATGGTGAAAAAAGCATTTACGATAAATATATAGGAACATAATGCTAGTAAAGATCTTTTCCTAGACGAATTTTTTTCCCTAGAGAATACTTGAGCGTTTCAGACGACAGAGTTAGAAAAATAGAGAAAGGAAGAGATTAAAAGAGAGAGAGAGATAAGGGGGTCATTAAAAAATATTAAGCTCTCCGTCAATATCTGATCGTTGATATGATCTTAAAATTTCTGATAAAAGAATTATTTGTAATTGATTAATTAACGTAAAAAGTATAAAGTAGTATAAGAAGTATAAAAGTATAACGCATAAAAGTACAGAGTATTAAAGTATAAGGAGTTAAAGTATAAAGTTTCCTCCATGGTTGCACGGCGTTGGCATTCATTTTAAACTATTGATCCATTGATATAGTTATGCTAAATTTATATAACCGTTTACAGTTTGATACCTTTATACAAATTCAGTTAAATGAAATACAGTGAAATAAAAACTTACAGTTTATATGGACAGCTAAATTTTATATAAATGAAATTTATATTATAAATAGCAATTATATATAATATCAATTCGTATTACATATGTTTAAATTTGTATTACAACATTATATTATAAATGATAAAAGGATTTTTGTCTTAGCTTTTCTGTTTAACCTCTTGCGAGAAGCATCAACCAATCAGATTGTTTGAATTTCTGTCTCTTCCCTTGTCATCGCATTTGCGAAAATTATTAATCTTACAACTTCTAAATTACTGATTAGAAAAGAAAATATTTGTATCCAATTTGATCTTGACAAAGGAAACAAAAGATAAAATTTTGTATAATCAAAATGACATTTGCTTTTGGACTGATTAAATAAGAATAAAACAAGTTTTATTTTTAACTGAAAGCAAAAAGTGAAATTAAAACTTAAAACTGATAGAAATTATTCCTTATATACAGGGAAGCTGCATCTTCCTGACTTCCTTAACCTCTTAGGCAAAAGTATGTCAGTGCTATGCTAAAAGCATTATGAGTGCAACAAATGTACCTAACGTACATTTACTGTTTATTTAGGGTTTTATTTACATATAGCCTTTTAGAAAATTTGAACTGAAAATTGTATTGCTATTACTGCTAATAATACTAACAACTCAATGAAGTACCAAGCAGTCTTTGGCCAACTAGGCCACACTTCTCTTCTATCCTACCTATCCTAATTTATTCAAAGCCTCAATTTATCCCATCTACCTTAAATCTTTCCTTACGACATTCTCTCACCCCTTTCGGAAACGACTTGCTTGTCGTTTGGCCCTAGACGGTTAGCCGTTTAGAACAATCTTTGGCAATCCATAATCCTTCATTTGCAGAAGGTGTCCTAGCCATCTCAACCCTTCTCTCATTATAATTCCAGAAAGTGGGATTGAGCCACATTTTCCTATAATTTGCTGTTTGGGATAGGATCAGTCAGTCAGGTATCTAGAACAATCCGTAGGCCAATTTTCTGGAAAATCCAGCAAATCCTCCTCCGCTTTTTGGAAAACCCACGCTTCAAAACCACACTTGACAATTGACATTAATGTGACATGCAATAATCTGATTTTGGTTCGCAGACTTATTTTCCAATTCTTTCGAACTTTTTTCAACTACAAAAAAGGATCCTGGGCTTCGACTATTCTACTTTCAACATCTTCTGTGCATTTACCATTATTTACTAATAATTAAATCAAAACAAGTTTTTTCTTGACAAAAGTAAAGAGCGGTGCTATGTATTGAACTGAGCCAAAAAATAATAGAATTTATAATGGACAATGAGCTGAAAGTTAAAAGAAACAGATATTAGACCTAACAAATAAACGAAACCAATAATGAACTTATAATGTACCAAAATTAACTGATATTCAACTCAAACTCATAATGAGCTTATATTACTAGATATATGAAGTGGGATGTCGTCCCCCTTTTACCCCAATTACTGCACGAGTGCCAGTAAAGTTTGAATGATAAGATGACTTTTTCAAATTTTTGATCAAATAATTTTGGAGGGATTGCAATTAAAAAGGCATGAGAGGGGGCTGGAGACCCTCCAAAAACTTTTCAACATCCTCCGAACACGTCCTGAAAGTTTCAATCCAATACACTCAGCCGTTCTTAAAATATTGCATATCCTGCTTTTTGATAAACTAGGTGCACGTAGTGCCTTTTGATTTAGTATAAAATACCCCTCAATATTGTCCAGGATTTCATCTTAATGCCTTTATCCTTTCCATATACAACCAGAATACAATATTTCCCTTCTTCCCAGTGATAACCCTGTATGTAAACATTGGGAAAATTGCATAATTTATAAGCTTTGCCCCAAGGCTACGGGGTATGACATTCCTGGAGGTATAGTTATTAGACTTTTTGACTAGTTTGAACAAAATTTTAATTTCAAAATTTCAATGATTGCTGGGCAGAGGGCAGACAAAAGAAGCACAAGTGGGGGGGGGGGTATACTAAAATATGTCTCAACATCTCCAAAGTACACCTTGAAATTTTCAACTTAATACCCTTAGTCCTTTTTTAGACATTCTCATATTCCCTCTTCACAACCAGTTTTGACATATTAAGTTTTGATTATGTTCGGCCTACCTCTCCACATTTCCTTAAATCTTCACCTGGAGCCTTTTTACCCCAAGCCTTTTTGGAGACCCAGGATCATACATGCGCTTTATTTCTATAAAAATACTTACATGTTAAAAATAGGCAAATTGCATAATCTACAGACCTTGCCCGGAGGGTGGGGGGAGATGTGTCAAACCCTGGCGTGATAGCTATTTGATGTTTGAACTATTTTGAACATACTGACTAGTTCAAAAGCTTAATGTGATGCATTTGGGCGAAAAAGGCGTGGGGGGGGTTGGTGATAACTTTAACTATTAACAAGAGCATTAATACTTTCGATTAACAATCAAAGTTAATACAACCACCCCTACAATAAAAACCTTGTATGTTAACAATCAGTAACGTGTATAATTTACAGGCTCAGCCCCGCAGGCTGGGGTGGAGTCAACCCCGGAAGCATAGTTATTTGGCCTTTGGACTGTTTTGAAAAAAATGGCTATCTCAAAATTTTGACGCATTTGGGAAAGAAGAGGGCGGATGGCTGGTTACTCTTTGATAACTGCTCTCCTCTCTCTCTCCTCTCTCTCCTCTCTCTCTCTCTCTCTCTCTCTCTCTCTCTCTCTCTCTCTCTCTCTCTCTCTCTCTCTCTCTCTCTCTCTCTCTCTCTCTCTCTCTCTCTCTCTCTCTCTCTCTCTCTCTCTCTCTCTCTCTCTCTCTCTCTCTCTCTCTCTCTCTCTCTCTCTCTCTCTCTCTCTCTCTCTCTCTCTCTCTCTCTCTCTCTCTCTCTTCCGCAAACCTTTCCAGCAGTAATTATAGCGGGATGGTTTTAGGGGCACGTGGAGGTCAGAATTTCAAAAAAGGGTTGGGGGTGCAAAAAAAAAACAATGGAGGAGCCCTAGTTTCGTTGTTAACCTTGTTACTGTCATTCTTTTGAGAAACCACTTAATTAAATGTAAAAATCACCTCCAGCCTCTAGAATAGAGAGGTAATAAAGTAGAAAAGAGGTGTAAGACCCTACCCTCCCTCTCCAAATGAAAAAAATTCGGGCTTACTTTATAATCGATATCTTCTGGAGCCAGTTCAAAGTGAGATAAAGATACATCACCTGGCACATCATCATAAGAATACGTACGGGTTGAAAAATCGCAGCCTCCCATATTGATCCGGATTAGGTTGTATTCAGCACTTCCCGGCCCAAAATACGATCTGTAAAGCGTAAGATCATTATGAGTTTTCTGCTCCTATTGAGACCCAAAACTCGACATTACCACAGGATCTGTTGATCTTTAACTCTTTGATCTATTGTGATCTATTTTATCTATTTCTCCTTTTTTTAGTTGAATTTGTTTACTCAGGGTTTTTCTTCTCCAGTTTTTTGTCACTTCTTTAGCACAATGATTTCTGTTTTAAGTAGTTTTCAGTTGTTTTTCGTTATTTTTTAATAACTTGTTTCAGTGTTCACCTATATTTTCTTTAAAGTCAATAATTACGTTTTAAGCTAGTTTTCAGTTCTGTTGATTGAATCATTTATTTGATGCTCCCTTGATTGATTGAATGATTGACTGAACGATATGAACGATTAAAATTGAAAAAGAATCGGAGACAGAACTATCTTTCTTATGCTATAGATTTAAAATCATAAAAGCTGTCAATATTGTCATATGGTATTTTGAAAAACAAGCCAAAATATCTAGTGCTACGATTTTCATTATTTCAACTATTTTAGTATTTTGTAATGTTTTCCTTTTTTATCATAGAACAGTATTGAACTCATTTTTATTAACATACTAGCTGTTGGGGTGGCGCTTCGCGCCACCCCAACACCTAGTTGGTGGGGGCGCTTCGCGCCCCCCCCAAGCCCCCCCGCGCGCGTAAGTCGTTACGCGCCATATTAGTTACGCGCCATTGTAGTTGTGTCCCTATGTCCCACCTGTGAATATAGATATATATATATATATATATATATATATATATATATATAATATATATATATATATATATATATATATATATGTTTTTAACTACGTAAAACTTGCAAATATACAACATTCTTTGCTGTCCCATTGTCTGTGCATATAAATAGATTGTCAGGTTTACCGACTCTTGAACATGCAACATATAATGGTCCATGGGAAAACAATCCGTATTCAGATCTATACCTCATGATTCTAATGATTGCCCTTGAGCTTTGTTGATGGTGATTGCTAATCGACCATTCCCTGAGTCGCCATCGTCATTTATATATCCCCCTGTGCACCCCGGCGTCCCCTTTGTAGTTATGTCCCTGTGTCCCGGTCGTCATTTATATTCCCTGTGTCCCGGTCGTCATTTGTGTCCCGGTGTTCCAGTCTGTGATTTCTCTTTGAGTGTCCCGGGCGTCATTTATATTCCTTGTGTCCCGGTGTCCCGGTCGTCATTTATATCCCCCTGTGCCCCCCGGCGTCCCCATTGTAGTTGTGTCCCTGTGTCCCGGTCGTCATTTATATTCCCTGTGTCCCGGTCGTCATTTGTATCCCGGTGTCCCGGTCTGTATATACATTCGTTTTTTAGTTTTGTTTTTCTCCTTTATTTTTTTCCTTTTTTCTTTTTTTTCTTTTTTAGTTTATTTAGATTTTAGATTTTTTAGTTTTTTTATTAGTTTTTAGTTTTTTTGTAGTTTTTACCATTTTTTTAGTTTTTTTAGTTTTTTTTTTTTACTTATGTCCTGGTCGTCATTTATACTCCCTGTGTCCCGGTCGTCATTTGTGTCTCGGTGCTTTGTTGATTGCTAATTTATATTATATTTATATTTATATTTTTATATTTATTAATATTTTTTTTAGTTTTCTTTTTCTCTTATTTTTCAGTTTTTTCCTTTTTTTTAGTTTTTTCTTTTTTAGTTTTTAGTTTTTTTTTGTTTTTTACCTTTTTTTAGTTTTTTTAGTTTTTTAGCTTTTTTAGTTTTTAGTTTTTTTTTAGTTTTTGCCTTTTTTTAGTTTTTTCAGTTTTTTTTAGTTTTTAGTTTTTTACCTTTTTTTAGTTTTTTTTTAGTTTTTTAGCTTTTTTAGTTTTTTTTTCTTTTTAGTTTTTTTTTGTAGTTTTTACCTTTTTTAGTTTTTTTTTCTTCTTTTGTATTAGTGTGAAATAATTCAGACATCATATGCGGACAAACACGACGTCACTCGACAGACAGACAGACAGACATAACCCACAAACAACTTATTTTTATATATATTTATTCATATTTTTTTAGTTTTCTTTTTCTCTTTTATTTTTCAGTTTTTTCCTTTTTTTTAGTTTTTTTCTTTTTTAGTTTTTAGTTTTTTTTAGTTTTTTACCTTTTTTTAGTTTTTTTTAGTTTTTTTAGTTTTTTAGCTTTTTTAGTTTTTTTATTAGTTTTTATTTTTTTTGTAGTTTTTGCCTTTTTTTATTTTTTTCAGTTTTTTTTTAGTTATTAGATTTTTACCTTTTTTTAGTTTTTTTTAGTTTTTTAGCTTTTTTAGTTTTTTTTTTTTCTTTTTAGTTTTTTTTTTGTAGTTTTTACCTTTTTTAGTTTTTTTCTTCTTTTGTATTAGTGTGAAATAATTCAGACGTCATATGCGAACAAACATGACGTCACCTGATCCATCCACAGATCCACACACAGACAACTTATTTTTATATATATAGATTTTGCGACCCTCCCCCCCTTCCCTACATACTGAAAAGCATCTTAATTTGGTATTTTTGTTTAAAAATAAAAATGTCAAATTATGACATTAATACAGGGAAAATGACCAAAATATATGATATTATGTTTCCGGGATTACAGAAAACTAGCGCTTTACTGAAAACACAAAAACCAAGTATAAAAAGCAAGTATATTGATTTAGGAGGCAATAGTAAGTACGTAGCCTCACAACAATAAGCCAATCTATAATGCTTTTCTTAGTCTAGCAGGAGGTGTGATATCAGTAATGCTCGGTATACAATTAAAATTATATCTAAGCTTGGGCATTAAATAGTCAGTTTAAAGACATTAAAGATCATACGAGATAATGAATTGATTTATCAGGTAGCATCTTGGTCCCACCTAGTATTACTCGAAATGAAGAACATATCAACCGTAATATAAACTCTGGAATACCAGTTATTTCTCTCTGTAAAATGGAAAATTTCAAGTTGAGATACAAATTTTAAAGCGAGCCTGTAGTCTTAATGCTAACGAGATTGCTTCACCTGGAACTCATTTACAAAATTATCAATAAATGTCTTTTTTGTATCCAAACTGACAGTCAATCATTGAACTGATCTCATTGTGCCGAAGTGATACCATCTTAAACGAAAAAAATATAAAGCAACAATCAAAAAATGCTTCATTTTTATACTGTTAGTAGTGTGGCCCATTGGATCTGAGCGGACAGGTATCCTTTCAAATCCCGATGCCGGCACTTTTTTAAGCTACTGGACATTTGGTAGAGTTTCTTCAAGACGCAGGTCTTTTTTACTATTGATTTGTTATCTGCAAGCAGTAGTTACATAACAATTTAGGAGATTTTTTCAAGGCTGTTACGTAAAAGTTAATTGTTTACCTATGTAAATGTGTAAAAACCTACAAGGGGCAGGTAGGAAAAACCTCAGGGCCGCTAATAAATTGGAGAATCCTGGATGCAAAAAATCAATCATGATGCCTCCTCAAGATGTTACTCCAATAAAAAAAAATATCACAGTACCCCTTACTTCAATGTTTACTTATGTAGATGACATTGGTTTTTTGGTGGGGCTTACACGAGACTATGTTTGGATTCTCAAATTTATTTTCATTGCTGCTAAAACACAATGGTGACCCGTTATGTGATCTTGTATGGGTTTTCAGAGTTTCCGATACCAAAGAAGGATTTCTATTATGCAATCATGTATTGATCTTCAAATATGTAACAAACATCGGATATTTCCTGTAGCACTATTTGTGTTTGCTCTCTTAACGCATAACGTTCAATATGTAACATAACGTTCAAATATGTAACAAACATCGGATATTTCCAGTAGCACTATTTTTGTTTGCTCTCTTAGCGCATTTGTTTGCTCTCTTAATTCCTTAGTTCCATTAGAGTATGAGATCTGCATGCCAAAATGAACACTCATTAGTCTAGCTCACGGTTGCCTGGTTTTTGGCGAACGTATAACCCGTACAGGCGTAACCACTAGCCCAAAGATAGCCCTGGTTAGCCCAAAATAGCGAACGCCAAAAGGGCCTTTTTTGTCAAAAGGGCTTTGGAAATGTCAAAGATTTCATCCAATACCTCCAAGACCCGGGCTTCTTCGATCTCACTTGATTCGTTACTTTCCTGGGTTACTTCATCCTGTCTGCTTGGCTGATTTTGTTATGATTGCATAACATCTTGAATGCGAAGTTTCATTATATTTTCCGAACAATTTTTAATACATTTTTAATCTGAGTTTTGTAATAAGGATGAATTCTTGTGTCTGGCATTTAGAAGCCGGAAGTGGATGCTCAGAAAAAAGGCGTCAGGGTATTATGCGCATATATTATCTTTATTGTGACGGGAAACTCTCTACATACTTTTATTTTTAAGGAATGGTGATGAAAATATGGGGTACCCATAAACTTAGAAGTGAGTAACCACAGTTTTAGACAATTTATAATTATATTGCGGTGTAAGACCCCAAAGAAGATAAATGACCAAATAAATACAACAAAAATGATGTTTCCCAGGGATTCAAGCGAATTCAGTTCCTAGCCCATAAGCAGCCTTCAGAGCTACTCAGTAGGGTAAAATACATAAACGTAGAAATTATTTATGCATTAAATGGAGAAGGTGGGTAATGTTAATCAAGGTGAATTTAACAAGAAAATGTTCAAATTAGGGTCAGGTTATTTGGAAAACCCTAGTTATTTTGAACCCTAGGTAATTCAAAACCACGGCTAAGGAAGGCAATATTCGAACATGGTTTTGACAAAGAATTCATTAATCTCCTATCAGAGCTTTGTTTAAATTTAACTGAAGACAATGTTCTACTTCCAGAGGTAGTTAAGCAACAGATAAAGCAACATTGTTCAATTGAACCTGCCCTAGCATGCAAAAATAAGGGATAGAATTTCAAATGAAAACAGCTTCTTCTAGTGGTCGGTAGTTTATTTTCACTGTTACTGTCAATAATTGCAGGAAATGTAAACAGTATTATCTAAAAAGTGGCTAAACTCTACTAGTTGACACCAATAGAATTCGCTCTTTCGCCAAAAGAGCACTTTGAAGATAATTTTAGTAAATTTGTAAACAATAAGACAATCGGCGATGATGAAAAATTACTTTTGCTTCAAGATGCTCTTCAACGTGTGAACAGGCATAAACACTACCTCGAAAGACCGTTCAAAGTAAGTACTACTGATCGCATCCCACCTAAAAATTCCCCAGAAACACCACCAAAACAGGAAGAAGAAGACTTGTAATTGTCTAAATTTTCAGCAAGTATTGCAGACCTGATCATTTTCGCAAAATATTAGCACACAATGTGGTAATTATAATTCACAATCAAAACGTACAAAGCGATGGCGTCTTGATATCAGTGCATCATCTGTTAGCATGAAAAAGAGTAGTTGATACTTCACTACACGTTTGCATTCAAAATGGCTGAAGTTTGGCTGAAATCGGGAAGATTCTGATCCCCTACCACACTCGCTGTACTTACAAGACTTCAAAAGGTACTAGTAACAGAGTATTAACAAAATGAACCAAGCTATACCCTTCATCAAAATCATAGAGTTCAAGGTAGTCATTATCAAAAAACAAAAGTCTTTACCATTGCTATATTACAAGCAGATCTTTTGACGCTATATGAGGTTCAAAGTCCATAGAGGTGCATTTTACTTGCAATTAGTGCATTTAGTCATAGCAATTAGCTATGCATATACCGTTCCATTATGCTCAAAGAGAGGTGATAGAGTTCCGAAAGCTCTTATCTTTGGACAAGATTGTTGCATGAAATTTCAAATATATCGAGGTTATGCAAAGAAAGTTTGCAAAGAATGTTTTATTGAAATATGATACAAAGCTCTATCATGGTCTTAGTCCAATAGACGAAATTAAATCCACTAGACGAGATTCACAATAGAGATTCAAGATGTTACAATAGTCTGCACAAGTATATTTTACTTGCAATATGATAAATTACTTGCCACAATAGTCGAGTCATGGAATGGACTATTACAAGGGTCGTTCGGAAATGTCTTGTGACATGTCCAAAACACAAAACCAATGCATACCCTCGGATTTCCTTGAACATCTTCATAACGCTACTGATACCATTATCATTGTTAATGGTAGCCCGGCGACTCTAAAGACGGGTCATTAGCTATCCAACTTTACAGCACCAACATATATGGAATTTTTCAATCCTTTTGGCATATCATAGGTATTCTAGCTCCACGTCAAAAACTTCATTGAGTGAGGTGGGAAATCTATTATTCAAAATTGGATGCGAGTACAAGATTTATTGAACAGAATCTGTGGTTTTCATGCACTTATAGTTTATTTTCGATGTCGAGGTCATACTTACAGTGAATTTCCCAGCATCTATGTTGAAAATCCTTGATTAAACGACTTCATTGTAGAAAACACCATTTTTCACCTGTATAATATTGATTTCAGTGCCCTAAGAATAAAATATTTAAAGACTCTTTGTGAATTTATTTATTAATGAAACACATCTATGTACAATAAAAGTATTTGTCTTCATCTTTTAGATTTCTTCTTCCACATATAGGTGACCGTTGACAAAGATTAGTGGGAAAGCTCATCAGGATTCAACTTGAATATATCTTAGTGTGGAAACTCAGGGACGGATTTTCTGTAATACAAGGTAACTTCACTCTTATTATATATCTTTCTGAAGTCAATAATACTATTCTGGTTCATATTATAAATTTCAAATGTTTCAATTGCTGGTTCGAAGCAACGTCACACACGATATTCTCATAAGAGGATTCACTTTCCACAATAGCCAAATAAAAATCAGTACTGTTATAACAATCGTAACCATTGTCTTCACAGCGATGTCGTAAAAATCAGACTCTCTTATTATTCCAGCATTTGAACCGTACACCGGATTCTCTTCCTAAAACAAATTAAAATAACAACGATACCAGTCTCGAAAAAATAAACTGATAGCACACTTATGGTTTTTTCTATCATATCAGGGTAAGTATTTTTCCATTGATCACATGTAGCATAGTGACCATCGGAGCATAGGAAACATCTAGCGTGAGAGTCGCAAACATCTTCCAAGACAGGAATTACAGTCTTTGATTTTCACTCCATATTATTTATGGAATTTGCATGGATTGCATAATCTAGACAATTTCGTCGTAGTCATCAATAATAATGCAATTTTAACAGGATGACCAGCTACCCAACGTATCCAAACAGAGTTGACATGTGTAGAACATTTTCACCGTTGAATGTCTCACTTTCAAAAAGAGACTGACTTGCGATCGACAAAATTAATGTTCTTTTTACTTCTAGAGGGAGAAGAGGAGTTACCGAGGGACGTTACAAAACCTATTAGTCAGGATTGCTCGACTTATTTGTTGTTGCCAATTAAAAATTGTTAGTCTTAAATGGATTCCTAGATAGTGCTCAATAGCAAATCGACAATATTATTTTGTTTTGTTTCGATTAGTATGTCAATAAATTGACCACATGCACTTGGCCCGCGACGTGTCTCATACAATGGTAAAAAGATAGAAATTCGTCTTCATTACATTGTCAAGCATTCTTTCAGAAAAAGTTTTTTTTCTCTTGTGCAGATAACACTTGAAAATGAGCATTTACATTCAAATTCTTTTTAAAATCAAGAGTATGATTTTTGTTCCTCAAATCTATTCATTTTTAATCCTGACATTCTCACTGCTCACTATGGACTAACAAAGTCAAAGAATGAAGATTGTTTCTACCTTCTCGTCACCAGTAAAATATCTAAGATGAAAACAAATTTCGATTTCGAAACATTTTCAAAGTGGAATAGTAACAACCTCACTCCTTTTTAAATACTGAATCAAATCATTGTCTTCAATATATTTCATTGGTGCATTTAATCCATCTTTCAGTCTCTCTATAGGGATTATAATCACTTTTGCTACAAAATATAACTTTTCTTCCAGTTTGAATTTGCTCAATGATATTCCACATCTTGCAAACATCTTATCCCATTCATGGTTAGCCAAAAACCCCTTGTTATTTCTATTGCAACATTGGGTACTCTTGGTTCTGTTTCACTACTGCTATCACCCTCAACTTCCAACGGAGTAAAAGCATCAATTACTAAAATGCATGCAAAGATCAAAAATCTAATTTTCCAATACTGATGTAAGGGGACCAAATCTTGCGTCAGCTCTATTAAAAGTTTAAAAGTGCCGTTGAAACGTAAAATTACGTCATCCTCAATACATTTGCATAGGTAAACAATTAACAATTACGTAACAACGATGCGTATATAATAGATCAATAATCAATAACAACTCCGCCTTGAAGAAACTCTACCAAATGTCTAGTAGCTTAAAAAGTGTCAGCACCGAGATTCGAAGGGATACCTGTCTTTTCGGATCTCAAAGGCCCCCGGCACTACTGTTAACAGTATCTTTAAATGGCTTAATTTTTCCGTACCAAAACTCAAATATTGTTTTGTGTTTTCAGTAAAGCGCTAGGTTTCTGTAATCCTGCAGACATAGGGAAATATTACCAGTTGATTTATTTTCACCAGTTTTATTGATATTTGTTAGGATTATATGGATTACATGGATTTTATTGATATGGACCATGGAGTAATAAGTTTTGATCGTTCTTTGTTTGAACTTCGCTCTTTACTTCCATCAGAAAAGATTTGATTTTTTAAAAATTAATCTTTGCTCGTTTTTTATTACAGTTTAATATAGAAACAACGCTGTCATATTTTTTTATTTATATAGCATAATTTCTGTTTTTTATGTTGTAATATTGTTCTTAGTTTCAGTTGAAAACTGATTGTTTTTTTTATACTTTCTAATCACCTCCAATCTAGGGGAGATAAGACACCTCAACCTTTATTAAGGAGCTGAATGAAGAAGCCGTACAAGAATTGCAGGACAAAAAAATTTTAGAGTAAAAGAAATCTAAACTTAGTGTCGTTTCTTTGTGTAATTTTTTAAAGAAGAAATAGATCTTTAATTCTTTGTTTAAAATAATTAAATTTAGCAGAACTTAAGAAAGTAGCTCTTGACGAGTAGCCTTAACACAATAGGTTAACTAAGCGAACAGTTTCAAATATCGACATTATTGTGGAAAACTTTGCTAGCTCAACAGAATTTACCTTTGGGCTTTCGGAGTTATTTGACCTATCTGTAAATAGAAAAACCACTCATTACTTAGTGATGAATCGAAATTTCAAAAAAATCATCTCTTGTGTAGGTACGATATATGGTATTAAATTTTGGGGAAAATTACCTGAATTCTCATACAGAACTGTTTTTATTTGTATTTTCTCCAATTGTTTTCAATTGTAAGATTGGGCATCTTTGGATGCCCAATGTTACGTAGGGAGAGAATACTACGGTGGAATTGTCAAGTATATAATTTGAATAGGTAAGTATAACAACAAATATTCCTTATTTTACTATACAACTTTGAGTGGTTCCAGAACCACAGGTCTACGCTTCTCTAACTACTAGGTAGCAAGTGTTTGGGGTCAGGGTCGTAGTTTGCTATGGGGAAGGGGGGACAACTACCCCTCCAAGACCTCAATTTTCCTCCAGACCCCAGCCCCCCAGATGATATTTAATTTCTCCAAAAATGTTGTAAAAATCAAGAAAAGCCTGCATAATTCAAGCATCCACTGAAACAAGTCAGTTTTCTTTAATGAAGCTTTACCTTTTTTTATTAGTTATGGCTCGTTTTTTAGTTTCTCTATCGTTTTCACTTGATTTATTAATATTAGCTCCAACTTTGACCCCCCCCCCACAGGATTTTGACAAAAATATGGCATTCGTTGAGGTATGGAATTGGTGATCTACCTAAGAATGTAGTTGCAAACCAGGTACTGGATGACCTCTATTGACTTTTGAATCAAAATGCTTGACAAAATATCTTCCCGGGACATATTTTTAAAAATGAGTGCATCACATTTAAAAAGCAGTAAAATTATCTGAAAAATAAACATACAGAAGGAACAAAACCGTGACTGGAAAAAACAAACAGGAATCGAACATACGATACGCTTATTTTAAGTCCATCGCTTTACTAACAGAACCACGCCTCTAACAACAGAGAGGGAAAACTCCACAAAAAACTTCAAAACGAGACTGCGGCCAGTAGAGAGAAAAGGTATGAAAGACTAAAATAACGCAGATATTTCGCCCGTATCTAAACTAGGCGTCCTCAGCACAAAATAAAAAGAAGAAACACTAAATTAAAAACAAATAAACCATCACCAACAATAATAAATATAATTATCACTACTGATCGACGTAGGGTAAAAAGCTATTAGAGTTACTTCAATGAGAAAAAAATTGCCATGAAAAATTGCGAGAAGGAATCAGTGATCCCTAATTATTTGATGTTCTCATTGAAGTAATTCTAATAGCTTCTTTTCTAATATCTTCAGATTAGAGGTTTTTAAGATTTTTAAGGGGTTTAAGATTAAGCCATACAATATTTACCATTCCTGATTCACTGTTAGATTAGAATTTTTCTCACTAGGCAGGTTTTTTAAAAACACGATTTTAATTTTTGGTTACTATGGGCTGTGGTTCGCTCTTTACTAGGTTCCAGCTACTGCTTCAACAATGATATATAATAGATCATCGAAAATGGGAAAGAAAGTGTTACAAACAAGTTTGAGGGTTTTCTTGTACTGTTTCACTAACCTCAACAAATTTTCCTGCGCTCCATCGGAAAGGGTTGCGATATTCAGGGTTGCTGCATCAGTGAAAGCTCCCCCAAATCCTATGATTGGTTGATATTTGATACTTCGATTGATGCTAACAACCACATCTAGAATTAAAAAGTGAAATTAATACTGAATCTCATCATATATATATATATATATATATATATATATATATATATATATATATATATATATATATATATATATATATATATATATATGGATCTGTACTTGAATGAGGCCTTAACCCTACTCATCCATACAATCTAGGCAAGTGTGTATTCTCCTGATGAGCCCTTGTTTTGGGTTGTTGCCTCTGATTTATTTGTCTTTTTCTCTTTTTTTTCATATTTGGTAAATGACGACTTATACTTACTTACGACAAGACTGCTTGTCGATGGATTATTCTTTATGGTTGATTGTGTATGGCTATGCTGTTTGACCTATGCGATTGTATGGATGAGGAGGGTTAAGGCCTCATTCAAGTACTGATCTATATTAATTACTAATGTAGAAAACAGTCTTCCTTTTCTCCTTGTTTATTTTCTTTTCTTTTTTTTTTTATTGTGTTTGTGCTGTTGCATTGGTGATATTTTTTTTCATTATAAATATAAATATATATATATATATATATATATATATATATATATATATATATATATATATATATATATATATATACATATATATATACATTTCGTTCTACACTATTTCATTCTACACTACCCATTGCCGAGGAATATGTTGTATCTGCTGCAACAAATTTTTCTGCCTCAATACTACAGGCCTGGGGCTCGGGCAAAAATTTCAAGAAAAGTCTTAAGGAAAATCTTATATCTTCAGCATGAGCTGTTGGTGAAAAATGAAAATCTCTGAAGAATAGGAAAGGTTTAAAAAGGATGCGTGGTAGTCAATCACTCATCAATCTCCACCCAGGTGAGACGCGAAAGGCATCAGCAACAATTTTGAAAAGATAAATACTAATTGCAAATAGAATGAACTTATAGGGTTTATTGTTTTGTCGTTACAATTCATTCAAAGTCAAAAGCTCAAATTGCATGATTTACAGGGGGTAGAAGGGGTTAGTTTTGCATTCTCCAAGTCTCACCAACATTTGCATGGATATATTTCAGAGCTTTATCCATTTTACATGTAAATGTGTCCTACCAACTCATCCACCACTACCCTTTTGCATACTAACAGAGGTGGTGGTAATGGTGGAATGACCGCTTTTTCCCACTTTCCTACCCTCTTAAGTTGAATAATTACCAATGCTGCTACTACTTCTGATGTATTTTGATTTAGGTGGGATTGTTAGCCTTAACGTTTTAAAATCATCCTTTTCATCATTATTTACTGATGTTAATTGCATCAATTCTTAAAAAAATGTTAATCGCAAGTGCTTGCGAAAGTTCGATGTGTGTCAATATTTCAAAAGATTTGTCTCAGTCGATAGAGTTTTCTTATGATTTGAGACAAAATCATTTCTTGGATCAATGAGACTGTAAACGGTGCTACCT
The DNA here is from genome assembly GCF_032884065.1 of Artemia franciscana. Taxonomy (NCBI): domain Eukaryota; kingdom Metazoa; phylum Arthropoda; class Branchiopoda; order Anostraca; family Artemiidae; genus Artemia; species Artemia franciscana. The sequence continues at coordinate 2,754,710 of NC_088876.1, forward strand.
AGAAAGATTTGATTTCTTGTAGCATCTATTTGAACATCCCTGTTTTCATTCAAATAACTTAACATTCTTTGACTCTGCTCCTGATAAGAAATAGGTAACAATTCTAATATTTTTATTTCCCTGTTGAATTGGAGTCAATAAGATGATCTTGGTCCTAAACAACATCTTTCGCGGCAAGGGTACCCCTGCTAATCTAACAAACAGATCTCGATTTTAGGACACTGTGTTCTTTCTCTGATAATGACATGAGGTAGTTGGCGTGACGGTAATGAGGTAGTGGTAGTTGGTAGAACACTTTCTCAAGTGTTCATAGATGATCCAAACCCAATTTTTTACATTATCTACTGGATCCTCACTGAAAAAAAAAAAAATTCATTTGTTGCCTTTCCTTTATCCACAAATTCCGTATCATATTGAACCCGACCCAACCCAAGATTTTCATTTTCATTTTCAAACATGCTTATTTCTTTTAAGGACACCACATACTTATCCTCCAAACAATCAAGATTTGAATTCTGTCCCAACTCTTTTAAGAATGAATAAATAAAATTCAAGTTTTTTTCAACTGAAACTAAGGAGCAACATTAAAACTTAACACCAACAGAAATTATTACGTATATGAGGGGGTTTTGTCCCCTCGTCAATACCTCGCTCTTTACGCTAAAGTTTTAATGCTTAAAGAATGACCCCTAAATTAAAAAGGGTTTAATTACAATAAATAGCTCTTTGAAAGTACTAAAAAAATAGCGTAAGAAATGAGGTATTGACGAGGGGGCGAACCTACTTATATTCGCAATAATTTTTTATTTAAGTTTTCATGTTGCTCCTTACTTCCAGTTGAAAAAAAATGAATTTTTTTTAATTTCTAATCGCTTTTTAAGTAATGCTGGGAAATCCGGCACCCACTTCATAGAACATTCCCTTCCCCCATGAAAATTCTTCTACGGAAAGATCCTCTCGAATATTCTTAAACGACCCCCTCCCACCAGGAAAATCCCCCTGAAAAGGTCTGCATGCTTTCCAATAACCAATGCTACATATAAACAAATGGGCAGAATTCACAAGTTTTAGCCCTTCTCCCGAGGACTCTGGAGGATTAAGTCATCCTCAAAGACATAGCTATTAGATTTTTCGACAAAAGCTGAACAAAATGGCTATTTCAAAATTTTGATTGAGTGACTTTGAGAAAAAATGAACGTAGGAGGGGGCCTACTTGCCCTTCGGTTTTTTGGTTACTCAAAAAGGCACTAGAACTTTTTATTTCCGTTTCAATAAGCCATCTCAAGATACTTTAGGACTACTGGGTCAATACAATCCCTCTGAGAAGAAAGAAAAACAATAAACACGCATCCGTGATCTTTATTCTCGCAAAAAGTACAAAATTCCACATTTTGCAGACAGGATCCTGAAACCTTTACAGTAGGCTTTCTCTGATACGCTGAATGTTATGATGTGATTTTCATTAAGATTCTATGACTTTTAGGGGTGTTTCTCCCTTCCTTCGAAAATAAGGGAAATATTCTCAGGCTCGTAACTTTTTATATGTAAGACTAAGACTAAACTTTACTAAATTTGACTAACTTGATGACTAAACTTAATGACTAAACTCAAGAACTTGATGAAACTTATATATTTGAAATAAGCATAAAAATACTTTTTTTTATGTATCTATGGGTATCAAAATACCAGTTTCGTTTACTATTGAGCCTAGTCGCTCCTTACTTACAGTTCGTTACCACGAACTGTTTGACTACTGAAACACTATATTTATTTAATTAGAACAATACGGAGTATTTTTCTAATACTACAAAACTTTGCCATAAGGAGCGAGGTGTTGAGGAGAAGCAACCCCCTCATATATTTAATGATTACTGTTCGTCTTAAGTTATAATGTTGCTCCTTTCTTTCAGTTGAAAAAAATTGTTACTGAAAAGAACTAATTAATATTGAACAGTTGTTTAAGATATAATGATACAGATTAATAGTACAAACAGTACAATATATATATATATATATATATAGAATAGGTATAGTACCGGGAGCCCGGCAATTTCACGGTCCTCAGCCACCCTGTGAAAAATACGAATCTTTTCTTGAAGTCCTGATTTATTTAGATTGGTTTTGCGACCAGTTATCGCTGTTCCTGGTTTTCCAACCGTAGATTTAATTGTCTACTTTTGTTGATATTTACCCAAGAAAGTTTTTTCCACGTCTTTTGCTTTAGCAGTTTAGATTCATACATCATCTCATTTCATTTCTCAATACGTTACAGATAACATGCACTTCTCTTCCAGTTTCCAACCATAGATCGCTGTTCAGAATTCAGTTTACAAATCAATGTTATTATCACTCTCATTTGTTCCATGCCATTTTCGTTAGCTGTTGCTATTCTCATTTTTGCAATTCGCACAGAGAGAGAGAGGGAGAGGGAAAGAGACAGAGAGACACAGAGAGAGGGAAAGAGAGAGAGAGAGACATAGAGAGAGAGAGAGAGAGAGAGAGAGAGAGAGAGAGAGAGAGAGAGAGAGAGAGAGAGAGAGAGAGAGAGAAAGAGATTTAGACACAAATGCAGGAAGAAAGGCATGTAAGCAGAGAAGAAAGATAATTAAAATAAACCCTAAAAAACAAAATGAAGAAAATTAACCTGCAATGCTGTTAGACATTTCGACAAACTCCAAAGTTCGGTGGACTAGTCTCTCTCTTTCCCTACTTGAAGAGACTAAAACAGCAGTTCCAGCTATTGGCAGCGTGACATCCTCAACAGTATCACAGTATGTTGAATTGCAAACGCATACAAACGACGAGTACCCGAAGTGACGGTGAACACAACTAGCAGTTCCTAGAAACGAAATAACACTTTAGTGGAAATCATGTTGGGACAAAATTTACCACTACCCACCAATTTATGGAATATATACCAAAAACGGAAATATTTCTAGAAATAGGGCAAAAAATGTAGCTGGTATAATATGACCCCCAGCCCCAGAAAAAGATTGAATCTTTGTCCACGGTCCCATCTCTGCTTCTTATATCTCTATTTGGGCAAACTTATCGATAATCCCTTCCAAAACTGATGGAACTCAAATCGGACGGAATCAGGAGGGACCAAAGTATACACTCCTCATCAGAAGGTTGAAACTTGTACGAATTACATGGTTGAATCGGCAAAAAACATCTACGAGGGAGCCAACATTGTACTGGCGCCTATCCCCTATCCCACCCCTCAAACGTAAATTCTGTACAAACCTCCGCATCCCAGCAGTGCATTTCTACTAAATATCGTCATTTTTAAATTGAAGAATAAGAATCAAGAATAAAGACTTCCATTTCAAAAAAATATTCGAAGCATTAGTGTTTAACACGTGTCAATAAAATATGATCCTGCTTGGTAATTAATTTAATACAGTATGTTTAACTTATTTATATAAGTGATATGCACTACCTTTACAATGACGGCACATGAATGGATTCTTGTAATAATTGTCTTTAGTACTTTACTGAAAATAAATAATAAAAAAAAGGCTGTCAAGCATGTTAATATATTCAAAAAACAAGCCATATGCATTAATCGCCAGATTTGAAACAACTTGCTAATTAATGAGCATGACCACGTGATTTTTCAGACTCAGGGAACGATCCCTTAAAGTTTTTTGGCAATCATACTCATGAGAAAAAGAATGCCTCTCCTATAGTAAAAAGTGAACAAAATCCTAGGAAACAATTCAATCTATATCAGGGGGTTTTATGGGGTTAAAACGAAGGAGGGGATGATTCCCATCTAATCATATATAGCATTTTAAAAAGAACACCAGAGCTTGCAATTTCCAATCGAAACACACCCCTCATAGTTTTTACAATCACTCATTCTATGAAAATAATGAGAGGTATTATACAAAATGAGAGGTATAATATACAAAAAATGAGAGGCACAAGGCTTTAGTTAGTTTTATATAACTGTAGAATGTTTTGGAGGGTAAGATTATCATAGTTTGAAAATGCCTTCCCAGTATAATATCGGTTCTGTTTCCGGTGGCCAGCATTTATCCTTCCCCCGGAAAATACCCTCTGCAAAAAAACTTGGAAAATACCTCCCCCCAGGAAAATACACCACTTCCTTCGACAGTTCTTCATTTATTTTCGATTTGTTAAAAGGGCTAGACCTCTCAATTTCTGATCTAATGAGCACCCTCCGAAGTTTATGTGACCATGAGGCGGAAATGTGTATGGGAAAGGGGTAGTACCCCTGCTATAGTGAATAAAGTCTGCTCATTTTGGAGTTTAATGTTACGTTTTACTTTAATAACAACAGCGTAGACAAGAAATATTTTCAGAAAACCTATGAGAGTAGATTAAGTGCCTTTTTAAGTTATGTAGAGGTAGTATTTGTTACTGTGAAACATACCGACACTTGTCGTTAGGGAGTTTTCTGCAGGGAGAGGGAATTGTTTGGGGAAATTTTAAGTGGGGAGAAAATATTTGGGAATAATTTCTTTTCAGCGGGGATTTATTTTTCCACAGGGGGTATTTTCAGCGGGGAAGGCGGAGAATTTTACAAGGGCTACTTCCCAGGAGGTATTTTCTAAGGGGGTATTCTCTGTTGGAAGTGTTTTCTGGGAGGTGTATCCAGGGGGAGGTTAAACACCTAAACTCTGTATCCATTTCTGGACGTTATGTTCTCATTGTTTAACTATTTTCCAAGACCACGAAAGCCAACCAACCTGAATTTTTCCTCTTTTAGAGCCCCAAGCTTATGACCAATATAGAGATTGGTATGGTATGGGCATGTCCCTGCAAATTCCAGACGAAAAGCGTCATCAAATTTGATAACTATTCATAATAAGTATTTATAATTATGGTCAATTGTTAATTCATTTTTACGATTACACAGGCAACATTGACGAAAATGTGATAATGCCCTCCCCCCCATTCCCCAAGAAAATGCAACAGAAACGTTTTGGTTTTCAGGTACAAAATAGGTTAAATAAATCACAGTTCACATTATTGACTTACCAATAAAGTGAACATACCACTCGATGCCTTTTTTATGCTCTTTACGAATATAATAATCGCTTCTATTGCATATTCGAATTTAAGCACTTTTTGAGCTCTTAAAAATGACGAATCTTCAATTAAAGTATGAGTTATCGGTTGTTTTCGACAAAATCATACTACATTTTCTCAGTGCCAAAGTTATTTATAATAAGGGTAGTTTAGGCTAAGTTGTAAACTTAAGTGCAAACTTAAGTGCTTAAGTTTGAATTTGCGATAGAAGCGATTATTATATTCATAAAGAGCATAAAAAAGAAATCGAGTGGTATGTTCACTGTATTGATAAGTCAATAATAGGAATTGTGATACATTTATCCAAAACAGACCAGAAATCCAGTTCACATTATTGACTTACCAATAGAGTGAACATACCACTCGATGCCTTTTTTATGCTCTTTACGAATATAATAACCGCTTCTATTGCATATTCAAATTTGAGCACTTTTTGAGCTCTTAAAAATGACGAGTCTTCAATTAAAGTATAAACTATCGGTTGTTTTCGACAAAATCATACTACATTTTCTCAGTGCCAAAGTTATTTATGATAAGGGTAGTTTAGGCTAAGTTGTAAACTTAAGTGCTTAAGTTTGAATTTGCGATAGAAGCGATTATTATATTCATAAAGAGCATAAAAAAGACATCGAGTGGTATGTTCACTTTATTGATAAGTCAATAATAGGAACTGTGATACATTTATCCAAAATATTTATCCAAAATCAAATTTTATTGATTCAAAATCAAAATTTATCAAAAATACAAAAAAATCAGAAATCCGTCAATGGGTGACAAATGTTTCGATTTTAATGTTTTTGGTGCTTTAAGACATTAAGAAAACTTACCGCTAATAAAAGTTACAAGTGTAAAAAAGATAATTCCTTTAAGAATATTCTTTGCCATGACTAAGCGCATAACTAAAACAATGCTATGTTTATGGCTAAAATACGGATTGTTATCTCGACTTTGATTTGTTACGAAATACGGTCAAAAAAGGACTGCCCATACATCAAACCCCAGTATCAGACTAACTGAATTTTGTGGGTGGCTTTTATTTGGTCAAAGGTGGGTGCTTTTTTTCAGCCCAGTGTGTAGACACGGGAAAGATGTTTTTATTTATTTTTTGGGGTTTAGCAAGGGATTATTAATTGGATTGAGAGAAAATTTATTTGGGATGGTTTGAAGGGTGGATATTAGACTTAGTGACAGACATTTGATGGGAATCAAGAAGTTGGGATGGTGGATTGCAGGACGTATACAGGGAGGGGGTGCGCTCCCCCTCCCCAAATCCAAAATTTTCTCCAATTTTTGGGCACTTCCTATTCTATTCATTAAATAAAATTTCTTTTTTATTATTCCCCCACTGAAATTACTTCAACATTCTCCTCACCCAAATATCTCTTCTATATTCACCAAGTTGGTTGGCATGGGTTTGGTACATAGCGACCATTTCCTTTAATTTCTTTATTCAATTTGGATTTAAGGGTGTGTTTTTGTTCTAAATTCTACGTTGCTGTGAATCTACGGTCCATACATATTAACAACGGTCCATACATATTAACCACGGTCCATACAGACTGTTAGTTTAAATATATATATCACAATATAATGGAATTACACTACTGATACAAATAATGGAAAATAAATCGTCGAGGGGGTAATCAAATAATACTTTAAGAAGACTTTTAATGTTGCAGTAGGCTGCCCGGCCAGAAATGGCTGCTATACTTCCAAAACAGAATCATGGCTATGTCTTAGGCAGAAAGGTGTAGTAATTATGCCTTTGAAGATAACAAACCCCCCTGCAGCCCTCAGTGCAAGGACTATAAGTCGTAAAAGTTGTCTATTATTAACATGTGAGGCTTTCGTGGAAGAGGTGATTGTATAAGCTTCGGAGTGGGTTCGTTTGATTGAAAATTAGAAGTTCTAGTGCCCTTTATAAAAGTTAAATGCAATAGGAGGGAAATTAGCCCCCTAACCATGTCTTCTTTTGCCCAAATGTATTCCATAGATATTTGAGATAGGTATTTAGAGATAGAGATACATTCATTAAAAAAGAAAACAAACGCTAGTCGCCTTCACTTGCAAAAAAAGGTAATAAGCTGGGAAAGACAAGCGAGGTTATCACCCTGAGCTGATTAAAACAATATTCATACCGAACTACTGAACACACAAGAAACTCAATCGATGGAGAAAGAAAGAAAAAGAAAAAAAATAAGAGACAAGAAGAAGTTAAAAACACAAATTAACGGCAAAGAAAATCGAAAGAAATACCTTGAATTTAATGACAACATGACAATGTCAAGCCCTTCTCTCAGGCCCATTCATTTTCCAAACGCATTCAGTCAAAATGTTGAGACAGCCATTTTGTTCAGCATAGTAGAACGGTCCAGCAACTATGTCTTTGGAGATATTGGCATGTCAACTCCCCACAGTTATGCAATTGGCCCATTATGCTTTAAAACTAAATTTTGCTTTAAAATAAATCAGAAGACATTGTGTTTATGGTTGCCATTAAGACACCTCAGCAATATATCGAGAGCCACTGGAGGTATGAAGCTGAAACTTTTGGGGATACTATTGTTACTACTTTCGCTCTTGTAATTAAAATAAATAAAAAGAGTGTAAGCGTATCCAAGTTGTCAAAGAGCATAGAAATAATCTTTTGGGAATGATATTAAGTTTTGTTTTTCAGGTGAACTTCAGAAGCTGTAAAATCAAATTAAAGAATACTGTTTTTTGCAGGACTAAAAATTGTTGAAAGTTTCTCCAACATAGACCAAAACTCAAAAAACTAAAAACCAAACCTCAGTGAAACGGGGAACTAACTTGTAAATAGCATTTTTATTCAATTTTTTTTTTTATGGGTTTAAAGTTCATCCAAAAGAACAAATTATGTCTCGCATTATTTTTCCTGGCTCTCTTAAACCCCCCCCCCCCCGGTGAAACCTAGTTTTTGTTGGATTTCGCATCCCATGCTATAGATTCTTAAAAAAAATACTGAGAAGACATAAAATATTATTTTATCCATGAAAAAAACTATGTCAATAAAAAACGAACAGAAATTAACTTAAAAACTTTTTCCTCAAAACAAGTTTTGCAAAGAAAAGTAAAGAAGTAAGCCGAGAATTCTCAAGAATCAAGTCAAATGATATTCAGAGCGTAAAACTACCACAAATCAAGATCAATAAATAAATGAATCTCAAAACAAACAGAAATTACAATAAATAGCCGAGTCAAACTCAAAACAAGCAAAAATTAACATGAGTAGGGCTGATAGTCTCCGTGCCTTCTCAAGACCAGAACAGCGCTTTACTGAAAACAAAATGCGTTTGAAATATTTTCACTTTTCTTGCTTTCATAAATAAAAAATTATAAAACTTTAAGGAGTAAATATGAGCATATGTCAATTAAACTGACAATCCAAGGTCATTTGTTTTGTTTTTAGTAAAGCGCAAGTCAAGTTCGGGTCTTGAGAAAGCATGAGGGTTATCAGCCCTACTCATTTTAATTTTTGCTCGGTTTGAGTTTGACTCGGATATTTATTGTAATTTTCGTTCGTTTTGAGTTTTATTTATTTATTAATAGTGATTTGTGGTAGTTTTACGCCTGAAAGATTATTTTACATGATTTTTGCTCATTCTTGGCTTAATGGAGCTCTTTACTTTTCTTTGAAAAACTTGTTTGCAGCTCTATTACGATTTCTTCGTACTCTCTTCGTACTCTTTTGAAATACGTTACAAAATTACTTGCCCATACAGAGCATCCATAGCTAATATATTGAGAAAATATAGATAAATGAAAAATTTTTTGAATCTTTTTCGGGACTAGATTTTTATTTCTTTACCCCACCCCAAGGCCCCTGCTTAATTTTCAGCTATTGTTTTTCCACGACAAATAGTTTTTCCACGACAGGTTTTCTTCAATTAAAAGCCCCAAATACTTCGTCGTTGCTACTCTTTATACCACATTTCCTCGAACCGTGATTTGATCATTTCCAGCATTTGACGAGAGCCAAGAAAACATCAAGATAAGGGTTTGAAGAAATTCAACGTTTAACAGAGTTCGTTGAGAAAAGTTCGAAATTCATAAAATGTATTATGAATTTTATTATACGAAATATCAAGGGAAGGTGCTTCCAGAAACAGCAAAGTGTCACCCGCAAACAGGATGACACCAGCATCTGACAGGTAGTGTTTCACTCGATCAATAAAAATGGTGAAAAAGAGGAGTCCCAGGTTTGGCTCTTGTGGGACCCCACACTCTATTTTTTTTTTTTAAGATAAAAATGATCCGTTCAGAACTATCTAATTCCATTTGCGAAGATATGATGAAAACCACCTCAGACTCGAATCCTTCACCCTAATAAAGTGGAAATAGTTCGAAGACCACATAACAAAGCTTTCGAGGTTAAAAGAAATGCCCAAAGCCTGGAGGCAAGATTGAAAGGTCAAGTAATTGTGTTTTTGAAGATAAAAAGCCCCCCCCTAGCCCTCAGGATGTGGGCTAGTTGCCCATTATTAATATATAAGGTTTTTATGGAAGGGGTGATTGTATGAGCTTCGGAGAGGGCTAGTTTGGTTGAAAATCAGAAATTCTAGTGCTGTTTTTAAAAGTCAGATGTGATCGGAAGGAAAAAAGACACCCTCCCTATCCTCTTTTCCCTAACTGCATCTAATAGATATTTTGGGATAGACATTTTATTCACAATAGTCGAAACAACATCCAACAATATTTTTTGGGTTGAAACGAACCCCAGAGCCCGGGGGCACGAGTTTTAAGCTATACCCTGGGGGCATATAAGGATTTGGTGAAAGGGATTGTCGTGTGGATTTTAGACGAGGCTCATTTGATTGAGAACAGTACTTCTTTTTGGTTAATTATTTTTTTTAATCCTTTTAGTAGTCTACTGTCGCTAATTCTTCCTCACAAAATAAATCTGCTTTCACATCCAAGGTGTTCCAATTTTTTTCATTTTCCTCTGTACCTTTTTTTATAGCTTTCTTTTGGTTTAGCATTCTCAAAATGTTCTAACCATCTCTTAACTCTTTCCTTATCACTAATAGTGGATGGGTTCCTATCTTTAACTGGGACAAGTCAAGATTGACCACTCCCTCTTAATTTATTAAAATGGAATACAATAGTTTATTATTATGCCATCAAGCTGCATCTTCCAGTTCCTTGGCAATTTTATCAATGATCTCCTCTTCATATCTCCTTAGTTCCTATTTTAATGTCCACTTTTGTTATATTCCTCTTATTTGCATAAACAGCTAGATAATTCTTGTACATGCCCGTTCTCCTCTCTATTAAACATAAAGCCGTTTCACTAATATTCCTAGCTGCGTCCTATTTTTCTTCCCTAAGACACCATCAGCAACTTTGCAAATTATTCTCCTAAAATTATTCCACCCGTAGTTTACATTATCAAATTTTAAACTCTCCAGTTTAGTATTCAACTGTTCCTGGATTCTCATCCCTGAATCTACCAACGTAATAATTACCCAGAAGATAGTTACCCTTTCAATTTTTCAGTTTTGAATCAACCCTAGACACTACCAGATGGTGGTCTTTACTTTCAACATCAATAACAGCACTCCTATATGCCCTAGTATCTTGTATTGATCCTGCCAGTCTTTGGTTTACACAAAAATAATCAATAAGGTTTACTATTTTACCATTATATGAATACCATGTTGAATTATGGGCGATTTTATGACCAAATACTGCATTGGTTATAACTAGATTTTAATATCTACAAAACTGCAGCAGTGTGTAGCCATTACTGTTTTCTTTCCCTACATCAAATTTACCTGGGCTAGGATACCATCTGTCCCTATTTCTACCAACATTGGCGTTAAAATACCCTAAACCTAGAACCGTAAACCCTACAACAAATTTACCTGGGCTAGGATACCATCTATCCCTATTTCTACTAACCTTGGCGTTAAAATACCCTAAACCTAGAACCTAGAACCGTAAACCCTACAACAAATTTACCTGGGCTAGGATACCATCTGTCCCTATATCTACCAACCTTGGCGTTAAAATACCCTAAACCTAGAAACGTAAACCCTACAACAAATTTACCTGGGCTAGGATACCATCTGTCCCTATTTCTACTAACCTTGGCGTTAAAATACCCTAAACCTAGAACCGTAAACCCTACAACAAATTTACCTGGGCTAGGATACCATCTGTCCCTATGTCTACCAACCTTGGCGTTAAAATACCCTAAACCTAGAACCCTAAACCCTACAACAAATTTACCTGGGCTAGGATACCATCTGTCCCTATTTCTACCAACCTTGGCGTTAAAATACCCTAAACCTAGAACCTAGAACCGCAAACCCTACAACAAATTTACCTGGGCTAGGATACCATCTGTCCCTATTTCTACTAACCTTGGCATTAAAATACCCTTACGAAAACCTAGAACCTAGAACCGTAAACCCTACAACAAATCAGAGCTAACGCCATAGCGTTCCCTATAGTAAAGGCCAAAGGATTCAATTTTTTAAGATTTATTTATTCACTGATATTAGTATCTGCATGATTTTTGTTATGATTGTTTATTTAGTTTCTGTTTGTTTTGGGTTTCATTAGTTCTACACCACTGATTTTACGCCTAGCTTCATCATTGAGGTCACAAGAGGGAGGGTTTGAGGGGAGGGGATTCAAGCTCAACCTCGGAATGTAGAAAGTAATGCTTAAGCGAACACTAGTTATTAAAGTTCAATTATTATATTTGAACCCTTTCCCAACAAATAAATTGAAGGTAACCAAAAATATAGTTTTGATTACCTCATTGCTTATGAGCAGTAATTGATTACTTTTCTCGTTTTCCCACTAAGCAGTGGGGCCGATTAGGTGTATGGGGGTGTTTCATGGTGCTTTCCCTCCTAGAATTTTCCATTCTCCCTAATTTAAAAATATCTTAGTTTTGGTGATATCATTGAATAATATTTCTTTTGGTATTTTCATCAAAATAAAAATTTTCCGCTCCCCCCCTCCTCATAGATTCTAGAAGATCCGTTTTGCTCGCCTCTGCGTTTTCGTGAATGGGCATCCCTGTCAATATGGAAAATTAAAATTGAAATAATTAAGCAGAAAGAAAAAGAAAAAGAAATTAAAAAAATAACAAAAAAGAAAAACAGGAAAAATTACAAAAATGGTGGCTAAAAAAGAACCTAACCAAAAAAATCGAAACAATAAAACTCACAGCCGTATAATGCTGCTCATCAAACTGTGGTAAGGCTCTAAAGAAAAAAAAGGACATTGAAGAGCTTATCCGATTGCTTCTATAAAAAAAAAAAAAAAAAAAAAAAAAAAAAAACTTGCTCCATACTTGGTAACAAAGACATGATATCTTCCAAATTCTACAAATTTGACCATAATAGTTGCAATCAAAGTTTGATATTACTGCTCAAGCGGTTGCCAGAAAGGGAAGCTAATTAAAACCTACCTTTAAAATTAAAAGATAGTTTCTTCGCATACCTGATAGAGCTTATACTTCACAAGTTGCGTCAATCGGGTGGAGGTGAATGTGCTACCTAGGTTCTCCCTTTCCCTATAGATTTAGAAAAAAAAATCTTTTTGTGGTATCTTCATTGAAAAATGTGTTTTAAGAGGTATTTTCATAAGAAGAATGACAATTTCCCCTCCCCTAGATTTAAAACCCCCACCCCCTTCCCTCCACCTAAAGTTCCGTGAAATGACACCACTTCACTGAAACTACCTTTCAGTAAAATTTAAATAAGACTTACCACTTAAATTAAAAAAACCAGAGTGATCTTCCCGTGTCCCTGTGTAAATTTCAAAGCAGTAGAGACTGAATCATAAATGATTGGTTCTTCTGTCTGAAATTCTAAACCAGTGAAAAGAGCAAACAATTTTTGAGTCACAATATGTTTTACAGATAGTTCTTATGTTTATCTGTGATTCATAATTTCCTTACTTTTTTAATTGAGTTAGGTATCCCTAGAAATTTCTTCAATAGACAAAGTGCTGCTCAAAAATCTCTAAATTTATTCAAGTAACTTGAAATTTACAAAGTGAAGAAACAAGCAATCATCTTCCAATTAGTGCCAAGTTTAGGTTTCAACATGCATAACCAATACAAGCTACTGAATGACAGAAGAGATGCACCTTAAGTTTTATCAAGAGGAAGGGTTGGTCAGGCGTGTGCACGAAAGGGAGGGGGGGCTTAAGGTGGCCCTCCATCCATAATGTCCCAAGCCTCCTCATACTTTTTTTTAACTTTCCTGGGGGGAGTCTTCTATGTTTTCACGTCGAATTAAAAATCCTCCGTACAGGCCTGTAGCCGCTGTTTACAAGTTTGAGACGAAAAGACTTTTTAGTGCATTGACATCAAATTATGAACCCAAAAAGCAAGAATAAAAAAAAAAACTCAGAACTGACAAAAATGTAACATCTTTAGTTTGCTGAAAATACTAATTAAAATTATGATAAAACTAGGCATTTAGTATCCCCTACCCAAAAAATGGTCATTTTCTTAAATTTTCAGAAGGATAAAAGGAGAACTTATAATACAAGTAAAACATCTAGCGATGGGGTTTAGGCACGTAACGATGAAATTTTTCGGGGGATGAGAGGATGCAAAAAGTTAGGGGGTTGAATAATAAAAAAAGAATTTTTTTTGATAATTAAAAAAAGTATTGCCCAGAAACTCAGATTTAGGATTTCGAGAAAGCAGGGGCCCGAGTAACGGGACACCCTCTGCGTGCATCCCTGATGAGGTTGACCATTCAAAATCACTAAAAAAGCACAAAGTTTTATCAAACAACTTTTAACCAAGCCTTTTTTCCTCTTGGTCAAATTTTTGGGTACAAATTTCTATAACATAAAATGTTATGATTATGTATGTTATAGTCCAAGTAATTAATTTGTCATTAGATTAATACCCTAGCAAAATAGAAAACAAATTTGAAATATTATCACAATCTGACACAACACTGGGCATTATACACAATGCCCGAGACAAGTTGGGCACAGATATGAACGCTTTTGATACCCATTCATTAACTCTACCAACTCGATTGTCGCTGTTCATACAGACCAGGCTTAGGGTAGGTAATCGCATTTCGGACGAAAAAGAGTAGAAACTCGTGTATCGATTCACCGATACAATACAGCTGGGTATCACTATTTGTTGTACTGTACCGAGTTTGTCTGCAGAAGTGGTTCACAAACTTATTTATATACTGTACCCCTTTTTACCCACAAAACATATTAGGTATTTCTTCTCAGTTACCGGTACCCCCAAGGGGTACGCATACTAAGTTTGAGAACTACTGGTCTTGAGCATCAATCCGCCAATACAATACTGCTGAGTATGTTTTTAGTATTGTATATTAGTATTGTATATTGTATATTAGTATTGTATATTGTATATAGTATTGTTTTTAGTATGTAGTGTCAAGGAATACTATGTTAAGTCTAAAGTGGTCCCTAAATTATGAGCACTGTTAAATTAAAATTTGCCAATAAATTGTATATCAAAGACTATGGCACCAAGGGGTGGCACCAAGGCACCAAGGGGTGGGCAATTTAGGTTAAGCTGACGCACCAACTTAACCTGAATCAACCTTATTTATACTAAACAAGCTTTGGCTAATTTCATTCAACCTAATTCACGGATTCTCCATGAATGGTCATTGGGTTATGTTATTAAGCACGAGTTAATTAGCATAATTTGGTTAACTATTTTCAATTAAAACTAAATTTAAACTAGTTTCCCATCCCTTTTCTTTGCCTTGCTATATCGAGTTAAACTAAAAAAAAAAGTATTGTACGAGCAGCGAATACCTACCCTAATACTGACGACACAATTAATAACTTGGGCTATGACAAATATACTCAAGCGGAATGTTTAGTCTAAATCCAAAAGTGACTTTTAAGAAAACAGAAACGTCTAATTGCTCATTAATCCATACAAAAGGATAGACCACAGGACATTAGCATCATCATTTATGATACTAGAGATTAACTTCAAGAGAACAATGCTTGTATAAATAAATTCTATCAAAAAATAGTATCTAGTCTACTTCCATTTTGCCGGCCTGTGGGGTTTCTTCAGTATTTTGCTGTGGTTCTGTTGTAGACGGCGCTGGTGGCTCTTGAGGAGGCGTCTCGACTTTGGGCTTGGGCTTCGGTTTATTCATAATTGGGTTCAATAGGGAGTAGAAATTCTGCAAAAAATAAGAGAAATTTAGAAACATAATTTTTTTTTTTACATAATGATAGCACATAAAACTGCTTTTTTATACAGCTTTCTTGATTGTTTAAAAGATAAGTTTAGATTTCAGCTTAAATAAGTAATCAATGGCTCAAATTACATTCTATTTATCGAAAAATATAACATGTATTTTATCTAAATAATTAACTAATTACTCTAATCCCAATTTAATCAGAAGAATCCCATAAAAATTATACAAGATTTGTTAGAACAACCTTTTATAAGATTATAAAATAAAATAAAATCTTCGCTCCCTCTCTCGCCTCAATTTCAAAATTGTTGTCATATTAGATTTTCTATGTAACACAACCATTATCACCTTTCCATGCAGATTAATCCAGGTTATACTCCAGCTTATTCTCAAGCTTAAAATCCGAGATTTATAGGCTATTCCTACCCTATAAAAGTCTGTGCTTGTTCTTGGATAAAAAGGAAAATCACTTTTTACACAGGGAGCAGTTAAGCGACTCCTTTTCTTGGTCAGCACTAGTACTGAAAAACTTGTAAAGAATCCTGAAATGGCGAGGGATTTTTTTTCCAAGTTAAGAAGGGTTTTAATATACTGCTACTACTACACCACTACGCCATCTGGGCCCAACACAGATCTACGGTCCAACCTATTCAAAGTTTACATCTTTCCACCCTCTCATGAATTATCTATTTCCTTTCATAACCTCTTCCCACACCATTCGGAGGGTGGGAGGAATCATCTCTCTCCCCCCACCCCTCCGTATCGTTTGGCCGAGATGGATCGCATAAAGCACAATCTTTGGCAATCTGTCATTCGACATCAAACTGTCATATTTCTTATTATTTGGTTTCTATTATTTACAATTTCCATATTATTTAAATATCTGAAATTGTGGTGGTCTCAAGAAAGGCATTTAGTCCCACAAGTGGAGGCCAGGGACTACTAACTTATCAGGGGCAGAAATAATTTTATGTCACATAATTTTATGTTCCCTGGTAAATGAATTTGTGAAACTCCTAATACGTCTAGTTCAGCCCGTCTGTATTTGTTAGTCAAAATATCAAGACGATAGTAGTGTTCAACTTCGAAACGTTCCATGACGTCGCACGCTATTTTCATATTATTTAAACCATTAAAACAGTTATGGCCTCAAAAAAAAGCGATAGGTCTTACTAGTGGAGGTCAGGGACTGATAAATATTTGCTCAAGTCTAAACAGAGCGCATAAACCAGGGTCCATCTTGTTTACTACAAGATTTTGCACTTGGCGATAATCAATATTCGGTACATGCTATCTCTAGCCTGTGTTTCATCTGACTGGTTATATATCCATTCCTACAAATATGATTCTATAATGCTGTATAAAGAATTATACATTAATCACAATCTATTACAGAACTATTTGAAGGTCACCCTACAGCACTGTTTGAACTCACGGTTCTGGGTAGGCACCACCTGAAAGGTAAACCAGACAACGTATGACAACGTCCATACGTCCCCCAATCCATGCATATGTGCGCCTTCTTCTCCATGACCTCTCTAAAATACACTATATATTCATGCCTGCAAGTATTACTTCACAATGTAACTTATAACAAACACCATAGTTAGAGTTTATTCAGCCAAAGATGGGTAACTAAAATAAACAAAAATTCAGGAGAACCATCCGTTAATTAAAATCTAATACAATGCTGGGTTTCGTGATCGCCCTACAGCACTGTTTGCAATTGCGATTCTGGTTAGG
The DNA here is from genome assembly GCF_032884065.1 of Artemia franciscana. Lineage (NCBI taxonomy): Eukaryota > Metazoa > Arthropoda > Branchiopoda > Anostraca > Artemiidae > Artemia > Artemia franciscana. The sequence continues at coordinate 2,771,725 of NC_088876.1, forward strand.
CAAATTTCATGAAGATCAAACCCAACACCACTATGAGGAAACGCAACCAGGGTTTATCTTCCAAGGATGGGGACAGAGGAATTGCAACAGAGCGAAAACCCCCTAACCAATTCACAACACCGGAACCGCTCAAAGTTTTTGGTTGAATATATTTTTCAACCATCAACCTCTAAACCACCTAAATAGATTGGAAGCTATTTTCTACAATTTCTCGTTTAAAAGGTTTACATTCTGATAATTAGAGGCTTCGTGAGATACTGGATAATTTTATATGATCCTGCAGGAAAACTCGCTTTATGGTGCCACGAGAAAAATTCTGTTTTGCTGTGCTGTGAAAAAAATTCTGTTCCATGGTGCTGCAGGAGAATCCTGTTTTATGGTGCCACAAGAAAGTCTGTTTTTTTTGGCGCTGAGAAAAATTCTGTTCCATGGTGCTACAGAAAAATCTTTTTTTATGGTACGGCAAGAAAATTTTGTTTTATGGTGCTGCGACAAATTTCCGTTCCATGGTGCTGCTTGAAAGTTATACCCCTACTGCAGGAAAATTCAAATTTAAAAGAATGGTGCAAATGGAATCGAACTTCTTAGCTGTTTCCTTAGATATAGTTTTCATAAAAATTTTATCATTATTTTTTTTCTAGATATTATTTTGATCTTCATTTTATTCCTAGAATATTATTCCATTATTATTATAATAATTATGTTGTTATTATATATATTCTTGCTTGAAGACAAATTTATAAATAAGCAAACAGAAATCAATCCCTATTTAACTATAACACAACTAAGATATCGGGTTCTGAAGGAATAGTGTTTGGAAGTCATTTTTGTCTCACTTAATTTATCCCGCCGTTCTTTTAAAAGAACGATAAAAAAAACTAACACTAAGATAAAATGGACACTTGGCAAAACGGAGGAGGATTTGTTAGATGTTTCGGACATGTAGTGTCTACAGACGATTTTTGATACCCGTCTGACTAGACATATTTTAAACGACAAGGTGTACGACAAATATGGTGCTACCCTGCTTTCTATGGCAGTAATAAGATAATGTTTGAAAAACGGATGAAGATATGCTTGATGTTTTCCAGATAAATTGTCAATGGATTGTTCTGTGTATCCGACTGACTAACCATATTTCAAACAGCAGGTTTTACGAAAACTGTGGTTCAATCCTGCTTTCTAGGGCTTTATAGGGCTTTCTATGGCAGTAATAAGATAATGTTTGAAAAACGGATGAATATATGCTAGATGTTTTACATGGAAATTGTTCACGGATTGTTCTGTGTATTCGGCTGACTAACCATATTTCAAACAGCAGGTTTTACGAAAAATGTGCTTTCTAGGGCTTTATAGGGTTTTCTATGGCAGTAATAAGATAATGTTTGAAAAACGGATGAATATATGCTAGATGTTTTACATAGAAATTGTTCACGGATTGTTCTGTGCATTCGGCTGACTAACCATATTTCAAACAGCAGGTTTTACGAAAACTGTGCTTTCTAGGGCTTTGTAGGGCTTTCTATGGCAGTAATAAGATAATGTTTGAAAAACGGATGAATATATGCTAGATGTTTTACATAGAAATTGTTCACGGATTGTTCTGTGTATTCGGCTGACTAACCATATTTCAAACAGCAGGTTTTACGAAAACTGTGCTTTCTAGGGCTTTGTAGGGCTTTCTATGGCAATAATAAGATAATGTTTGAAAAACGGATGAATATATGCTAGATGTTTTACATAGAAATTGTTCACGGATTGTTCTGTGCATTCGGCTGACTAACCATATTTCAAACAGCAGGTTTTACGAAAACTGTGCTTTCTAGGGCTTTGTAGGGCTTTCTATGGCAGTAATAAGATAATGTTTGAAAAACGGATGAATATATGCTAGATGTTTTACATAGAAATTGTTCACGCATTGTTCCGTGTATTCGGCTGACTAACCATATTTCAAACAGCAGGTTTTACGAAAACTGTGGTTCAATCCTGCTTTCCAACCCTGCTTTCCTTTTAAAGAGAGAAAGGTTGAGATGGCTAGGGCACGTTTTACGGACGAGGTATAATAAATTACCAAAGATTGTTCTTTTTGGTCATTCATCTAAGGTAATCAAAAGACAAGTCATTGGGAAGAGATCGTAAAAAAGGATTTCAAGGAAATTGAAACTTTTTGGGAGAGTGTCAAGAGTGTATAATAATAATTATAATATAATAATAAGTATAATAATAAGAGTGAGATAATTTTTTGCCTGGAAATTATCTGGAAATTTTGGTTCGACATGGAAAGGCAGTATGGTCTTTGAAAATAACTACAGTCTGTACACAGTACAGTCTGTACAGTCCTACAGTCTTTCTTTGAAAATAACTACAGTGTAAGAAATTGATATAAGATGATTTTTGCCTAAACGTGTTTTCTTCGTTCATTTTGTTTAAAGTACTCAGCTCACAAGCGTATGAGGGACATCCAAATAAATTTTAAATTCAAAATATTCTATGTGGTATTGATAAGTATTGCTAAATATCATGCAGTAGCATTATTAGTATTCTTAAGGTTAGGTATAGTTCTTTTGAGAAACTTGATTAATACAAGGGTATTTGTTATCGTTAGTATAGGTATTATAAGCACTAGTATGGGTATTTGCTAGTCTATCACTGCCACATGCATAAATTCTTTGACAAATAATTACACTGCATAATCAAAATTGAAATGAGTCCCGTTTCATTAATAACATGAAACAAAGTCAAATAGAAAAATACCATCACCAAAACTTAAATTTGAAATCTTGCGATGAACCTTGATGAGTTAGTAGACAAAAAATAATATTAAAATAACAGTTCGACACCAAGGTTGCGCTAGGATCGACTCTGAATACCATTAAATCGTTACCATTGGTCTGAATACCATTTATATCTTTACAACTGTATGTCGATTAACTATGTAAGGTCCCATATAGAAAATAGCGACGAAGACCACACTGCCTTTCCATAACAAACAAATACAAAGTAGAAACAATAGGGAAAATCTTTTCAAGACAGTGGAAATCAATTCCGTGAATATTTCGGCCCTATGTCCAAGGGCCGTCTTCAGCACAGTACAAGAACAAGAGAGAAAATATGTATATATCGTTATAAATAAACTTACATTAAATTGTGAGAACTAAAACTAAATAATGTTTTCTAAAAACTTTTTTATAAAACAGCCCTAGCATCCTTACTTCAACGAAGTTAAACCAGGACTGACAAAACAATGAAGTGAGAATATAAACTCATTCAAACTAAAGATAACAAAGTGATTAAGCGCAATTTCTCAGAGCCAACCTACCTTTTTTAGCAGCCTGTCTCAAAGGTCTTTTCGTAGTTGGTTCAATACTATTATAAATCGGTTTAGTAAAATATTTTGTTAGATCATTTTTAATTAAATTTGAGTATAAAGAATTTAGTGAGTATTCCCCTAACTTGCATCAAAACAAGAAACACTTATATCATCATACTCATTGGTTTAAGACCAACTCATTTAATTATCCAGCATGAGGATTTGATAAAGACTTTCTCTTCGGGAAAAGTCTCAGCATGTTAATTCATACTTTACTTAAATTACATTTACTAATATATCATTTACTATAATATAAAGGCCTATTTACTAATAGGCCTTTTCGTAGTTGATTCAGTACTATTATAAATCGGTTTAGTAAAATATTTTGTTAGATCATTTTAAATTAAATTTGAGTATAAAGAATTATACTTTTTTGCTATAATGTATAACACCTATTATAGGTGTTATATACCTCAATATTACACCTATTGAGACAATACAAAAAAGAGCTGTAAAAATTATACTTGGACAAAACTACTCAACTTACGAAGATGCCCTGAAACAACTCAATTTGGACTCACTTGATAGTCGTAGACATGGCTTAACATATAGATTTGGACTAAATTGTTTAAATTCCCCAGCACATTGTCGTCTACTACCCAACTTTGCGAGCCCCCCGACTGGAGGACCAGTTACTAGACTTCAACAAATAAAAAACAATTGTCCACAGTTACTGACTTGCTCAGCATATAGTACTGAGAGATATCGCAAATCATTTGTTCCATATTTTACCCGTCATTTTAATAATATTGACGCGACTAATATTTAATGTTTGATTAATATATTGTTTGTTTAAATTTTCCTGTGAGTGTTTTTGAAGGTATAAATTATTTTTGTCATGACATGCTAATGCTAGCTCCGGCTATTGTAGTGAATAAATATATTCTATTCTATTCTATTATATTGGTGTTTTCCAGGGGAATTGTCTAGGGATTATTTTCTTTTTTTGACTGTAGTAATACATAACACCTATAATATATGTGTTTTTCTAGGGAATTGTCTATGGATTTTTTTTTCATTATAATAATATATAAAAAATAGCGACGAAGACCACACTGCCTTTCCATAACAAAAAAATACAACGTAGAGACAATAGGGAAAATTTCAAGACAGTGGAAATTATTTCTGTAGATATTTCGGCCCTATGTCCAAGGGCCGTCTTCAGCACAATACAAGAATAAGAGAGAAACTATATATATATATATATAAAAGAACTTACGTCAAATTGTGAGGATTAAAACTGAATAATTGAAAACACTTTTTAAAACTTTTTTTAAAAATAGCCCTAGCATCCTTACTTCAACGAAGTTCAACCAGGACTGGCGAAAAGAATGAAATGAGAATATAAGCTCATTCAAACTGAAGAGAATAAAATGATTAGATGTAATTTCTTAAAGCTAATCTTGCTTGTTTAGCAGCCTGTCTCAAAGGCCTTTTCGTAGTTGGTTCAGTACTATTATAAATCGGTTTAGTAAAATATTTTGTTAGATCATTTTTAATTAAATTTAAGTATAAAGAATTTAGTGAGTATTCCCCTAAGTCCCTGTTCAAAGAAATATTATTATTTATTTTGAGATTAATTTCGATTGATTCTCGAACCACCTGTTTTATCCCCAAATCATTACTGATGAGTGAAGATTTTTCCAAAAAGTATCGTGAGGGACGGATTTATTAAATATATGCCAACCTAAAGCAGAATCAAAGGAGCTGTTGGAACTATTTAAAATTAAGGCCTTGTCTATGTCTTTTTTATGCTGTTTTAACCGTTTTTCTAGATTCTGATGGGTCCTGCCGACATAGTAATTTCCACAATCACAGGGTAAGATAAGATAAGATAATATTTATTTTCAAAAGACTATCACGAGCTCTATAGAGCCGAATTCGCTTTATATGTCAATAAAAGCTAAGAAAAAAAAAATTCAAAACAGTACATTAAGTCAAACACTTAAAATTAAAAGGAATTAAAAAGCAAAATCATCAAAGATAAAGGGCAAATCAGTAAACTTAACAATTAAATTACAAAAACATTGCAGTAAATCAAAAAAGAATAAAAACGGCAATAGAGGAAAAGGGGAATTTGGCAAGTACATAATCACGAATTATTATTAAGGTGTTCCAGAATATAGGGTATAAAACTTTTACGGAAACTTTGGCGAGTAACTGGGGTCTTATCTTTACCGGAATTTAAGAAATTAATGATTTTAAAATTATTAGTAAAAACTACGGACAGATTATTTTTTGTGCAAATATTTTTTAATTTTGTTGTAATTTTTGGGATATACGGAAGATAGACAATATTTGAGGGCTTATCAGTAGCATAACATTGTGAAATATCTTCTTCGATTTTACAAGAATGTCTTTTTATTCTACGGTTAATTATTTTATTTACAAAAGGAATCTCTGATATAGTTAATTTCTGTATTTATATTTTAAGCGTCTAAAACCGAACGAAAATCACTGTGAAGAATAAACGAAGCACAAAACAAGCAGAAATCAAACGATATATGCAGAAAACAGATACTACTGTGTGTAAGTAAATGAATCTAAAACAAATATAAACTAAAATGAATGGATCAAGTCAAGCTCAAAGAACAGAAATTACCAAAAACAGTGGTGGGGCTACTACCCTATAAACCTTCTAAAAGCAAGAATGTAGTTTGTGTTTTTCTGTAAACAGTCTGTATTTCAAAAGTCTGATTTATATTTTTCATAAAAACAACAACGCAACAAAAAATAATAGGTAGTACTTTTCCTTACCAAATAATTCAAAATCTAGCAAGTACTGTTTTAGTCAGTACAGCATAAATAATACTGGAGCTTTTTAACCGTATGTCATTAAAACCTTAAGGTAGCTTAAAACCGTGGGTCCCTTATACTGGAGCTTTATAATAATACTGGAGCTTTTTAACCGTAGGTCCTTAAAACCTTAAGGTAACTTAAAACCGTAGGTCCCTTATACTGGAGCTTTATAATAATACTGGGGCTTTTTAACCGTAGGTCCTTAAAACCTTAAGGTAACTTAAAACCGTAGGTCCCTTATACTGGAGCTTTATAATAATAAATAAAAAAAACAATTTTTTTAAATGAAAGTAAGGAGCGACATTAAAACTTAAAACGAACAGAAACTACTCCGTATATGAAAGGGGCTTTTCCTCCTCAACGCCTCCCTCTTTACGCTAAAGTTTGACTCTTTCTCTTAACTCTACTTTTTAAAACAGTAAAAAACTTTAGCGTAAAGAGCGGGGCATTGAGGAGGAAAAGCCCCTTTCATATATGGAGTAATTTCTGTTAGTTTTAAGTTTTAATGTCGCTCCTTACTTTCATTTTAAAAAACTTGTTTTTTTTTATTTAATTTCTGGACATTTTTTAATTCATGCATGTTTTGATCTTGGCTCTCCGCACATTAATTAAAACGAAATTTGCATATTAATTTTCTTTTTGGCTAAATGGCTTTCTCATAGTTTTAATCGCAAGATTTTGAGAAAATGGAGAGAGGGAGGAAGCCTAGTTGCCCTCCAATTTTTAATTACTTAAAAAAGCAACTAGAACTTTTAATTGTTTTACGAACATTTTCATTAGTAAAAAATATACTTAATTTACGAATTAACATACGTAACGAACTTCTATATTCGTATATTTTTATTGCGTATATGAGGGAGTTCACCCCCGTCGATACCTCGCTCTTTACACTAAAGCTTAAATTCTGTCCCAATTCCTTAAGAATGACCCTTGAATCACAAAGGCCGTAGAATAAATAGCTGAAATTACTAAAAATACTTTAGCGTAAAGAGCGAGGTATTACGAGGAGGTAAACCCCTCATATGCGCAATAACTTCTGCTCGTTTTAAGTTTTAATGCTGCTCCTCACTTTCAGTAGAAAAAAACTAAAAATACTTTAGCGTAAAGAGCGAGGTATTACGAGGAGGTAAACCCCTCATATGCGCAATAATTTCTGCTCGTTTTAAGTTTTAATGCTGCTCCTCACTTTCAGTAGAAAAAAACTTATCATATTTATTTTTTCATTGTTTTTTTAAATAATGCAAAAAAAAATCCTGCCTCTTCTGAAATTGAAAGTCTCTTCCCCTATGAGAAGTTTTTCCATGGAAAGATCCTCCCGCGTAGCCCCCCCCCCCCTCAACTCTCCCTCCCAAACCAAAAAAATCCCCCTGAAAACACACTTTCCAGTAACCATTACTATATGTAAACACTGGTCAAAGTTTGTAACTTGCAACCCCTCCCATGGGGACTGCGGGGTAGTAAGTCGTCCCCAAAGACATAGTTATTAGGTTTTTCGACTATGGTGAATAAAATGGCTATCTCAGAATTTTGATCTGGTGACTTTGGGGAAAAAATGAGCGTGAGAGGGGGCCTAGGTGCCCTCCAATTTTTTGGTCACTTAAAAAGGGAACTAGAACTTTTAATTTCCGTTAGAATAAAATTTAGAATTTAATTTTCCGTTAAAGTTTTGTAATAAAAAATTTCACATCCTTTAGACTTGAAGCGTCAACCTATGAAATGCCACTGACTAATATACATGTATTCTGAAATACTTACCTCTTAAACTCTAACTTAACCTCTTGGTCAAGTCTCTCTGCTCTAGGTTATCACTACCGTAGCATAAAGAGAGAAAACGTTTAAAAATGGGGTTTTTAAAGGGGTTAAAAGAGTTGTTCGTTAGTATCCGTTGTTAGCAGTTCAATTTTCTTTGGATTTTATGCAAATCGCAGATATTGGCGAATAACTCACTTCATTGTTTGTAAGGTATTTGATTTTAATTCTTTTGTTTTTTGGTCTTTTATTGAATTTTATTTAATTTTTTAGGCGTTTTTTTTTCATTGGTATTGTTGTACTTTCCGCACTTG